>NC_056725.1:1012512120-1012618452 GCF_019279795.1 Protopterus annectens
TGAGTAGTTTTAACTCAGTGGACAGTGAAAAATGTATGCATTTTTGTTTGTAAATGGTCTTACCAGAAATGTAATTGCTTCAAGCACTTTTCTAAATGTCTTCAGAGATGTGCAATTGTTACCGTTTCCTTGGATACAAAGAGTAGGCTGCCCCTCTAACTTGAAGTCACTTCGATTGCTTAATTTCATTCAAAAATGGAGTACAATTTTGAAGTAATTCCCAAGGTGGAAATATTTTAAGCAAATACTTACACCAAAGGAAAATGCACATCAAAATGCTATGGAATGTCAGCCACTTTAATCCTGTTAATGGCTAGTACTTAGATATTTTAAGTCTTCAATTTCCATACTGTATCAGTAGCATCAAAGAACACTAAAGGCAGATCGTACTCTCCATAATCCTAATCAGACCATTACTAATGGAGCTTAAAATGAAAGTTTAAAAAGTTAAATTGGGTGTAACTACCTTATTTTTTACTTTACAGTCATAACATCCTTCTCAGTGAAGTAAAGCTACTCTAATATGCTTGGCTAGTTATAACATGTATACAGACTCTATCCAGACTCTGTGAGGACTAGGCTGATTTATTTTATTTTGACTCTATACTTGTAGAGACAAAACAGCAGTTAAAATAAATCACGTTTCTCAGGGTAGAAAAATATGAAGTGAGAAGGTGATATACCTCCACAATGTGTGTTTAAAGTTTTAAAGTCCCTCATTCACTCAGGTTATTGATGGTAGCTTAAATATTGGGTCAGTTAATGGAGTTAGCCTTCTATGTTTTACCATAGAGCATACTATACTGCACTACACTACACTACACTATACTATACTATACTATACTATGCTCATAAATGCTATACTATACTATACTATACTCATAAATGTTTAACTTTCACTTTCCTAAACTGTCTAAGATACAATGTTGGCACTTAGGTAAAATCTGTAAGACACAGTATATTCCTATATTCATCTTTACTGCTGTTAACTGTTAGCTACAGATAAAATGTCTCTAGACCACAGAGATGAAAGGTTACATTTGTTGTATCTGGGCAGAATATCAGAGAGGTGTTTTCTTGATCAGTTATTAAACAATGGGGATGTCATGTACCATAACTTCACAGGTCAAAACATGTTACTTCATTTTCCTTGCCCCCCCCCCCCCCGCCAAGTAATCCTACCACTGAGAAATGTTAATAAAATAATAAAACAGACCTTAAAATGAGCCCATTGTAAAACGATAAAGCATACTACCTTGTGGTTTATAGGAGATTTACATACTTCTCATGTGGTAAAATCACATAACTGCACCAAATGTCAACACTATGACCTCACCTGTAATAACCTAACATGTAATAAGGGTCTCTAATTCTGCCTCCTTATTGGTCACAACATGTCAAATAGCTATAATAAGCCCATAATAACAATACAGCTTAATTATATTACTTATAAAAAAACATTATAGCAGGCTTAATGCAAGATAAAAAATGCATAAATCCACATGTATAATGAGAATAAGGCCTACTGACTTCTTCTGGGATTACATTACTTAATTGTTCCAGATATCAGCACTGTATGAGATATAAGCAAATTTCCCAACAGTTCACAGCATTTAATGATTCACTGCTCAGATAAGCATTCCAATAAATCTTTAACCTCACTAGTAAAAATTTAAAGTAAGATAAAATCCTCTTACAGAATAGTTAGGTCTTGATGGTTTGAAATGACTTGTGACATAATAATGTTAGCAGGTTAGTCTCAAACTGGGAAGAAAGTTTAATATAAAAGAAGTCTTAGTTTAAACCCTTTCTGTTAATGTTCATGTCTTGCAGACATGCACATCAATTTCCTTGGCTTCATGCTGCTAATTCAGCCTGGGAAATTAGTTTCAGTCCATTTTGTGTGTGAGAGAATTTCACTTTGTATCTTTTTGTAAGACATCCGTAAAACTGATGCCTTCAAGCTTAACAACACTGCTTATATCACTGTCTTACTCTGACACTGAAAGAAACATGAACATATGGATTCGAAAGCATCTAATTTATAAAATATTATTTTTGAAGAAATACAGACATCATATACTCTAACATAAATGAATGGAACTGTGAGTTCTGTTGACATTTTTTCATATACTCATCAGTAACCTCCATGACTTTGTGTATGAGTTAGGACCATTTTTACAGTTGCTTTTTACCTAAGAGTACATACAAAGTAGTGTCTGTTTCAGCATTTAGAATATTCGCAGAGTATAAGGATAGAAGTCAGTGTGAAGTTAAAGGGTTTTTGTACATGTAGAGGACTGATCTTTGTTTGTGCATTGAAAACATTGTTTTGAGATGGAACATCATGATAAAAGTTAATTTGTAATTATAAAAAAAAGCCTAGGCAACACCATATTTTCTTCCTTGTTTGTTTTTTACGAGCCTTTCCATAATTTTTTTTTTAATGTGCTGTGGTGATATTGGAGGACAGCGGATAGCATTGTCGCCTCACAGAAAGAGGTTCCCTGGTTCAAATCTTGGCTGGGGTGCCTTCTGTGTAGAGTCTGCGTGTCCTGCCTGCGTCCTTGTAGGTTTCCTCTGGGTGCTCCTGTTTCCTTCCACATTCCAAACACATGCAGTAGGCAGGTTTGACATTCTTAAATTGGCCATAGGTGTGAGTACGCATGTGTGTGCGGTGTGGAAGAACAACAGCAATAGGGTTAGCCAACAGCAGTGTAAACCTTGGTTCTAGATGATTGTTGCTGTTGAAGTGACACCCCGACCCCATGTGCAAAAATGGGAAAAGGAGGGTGTGGATGGATGGATGGAGTGACTATCGGGGGACAAATAACCTATGAAGCAGAATCTGGGAATAGGAGAGTGGCTCTGTAGCCTGTGCACTGTAACTGCCCCTAGGAAATATGGCAATTGGCAACTTCTAACTGGACAGAAGGACTCTAAGGTAGTGTCTTTTTGCCTTAAACAGACACACACACACACACACACACACACACACACACACACACACACACACACACACACACACACACACACACACACACACACCTTCTTTAATTTACTTTGCATGTTTGCTCAGAGAGCTGCTGGAAAATGCTTAACTGTCTGTGGCTATTATTTACTACTGCTGGATATTGCAGAAGCTGTTTAGATTCTCATCACTGGTCTTAAAGCAATATGACAGAGTCCACTTTATAGCTGGAACTGCCACTTGGGGTGTACAGTAATAGGTGGCTACTAAATAGACACAGGGACTATGAGGTGGTGCACTGTCTGGCAAAAATAGAACTGTATGCTGGGCATGCACTTTCATGGTGTGGAAGTGAGTGGTTGTGCCACTTGGGGACTAATTTTTCTCCATATTTAAACAGGAAGTAAAAGTGGATATTGATTTGTAATGGCCTCAGAGAAATATAAAGCAGTACACTTTACCTGACTGTAATACGTTGTGACACAAACTGAGAATATGAGGCTTAAACTGTACATTGTAACTGCATTGGGGCATTTTTATTATTGTATTTCCTTTTTTTAAGTGATCATATAGATCATATACTGTTCTCCCTTTAGTAATAAGGGGTCATGTGAGGTGTTTAATGAGTTTGCTTTTAATGTATAAGTGGCAACATTTTTATACTGAAGCTTTAATTGTGTTTTAAGTATGAGTTAGCTGGCACCTTAGCTCTCAGGATATAGCTTTCTTTTACTGAATTGTTCATTTATAGCTTCCATGTCTGATACTGTTAGTAGAATTAGCATGTTTCTGGTCTTAACATGTTTTATTCTAAGTATGTTTTGATGCACAAAGCAAACTAAAGCTTTTGATGGGAATTCAATAAAGCCTATGTGATAATTTTTACCATGTGCACGTCGCGCCATGATGCATACACAGCTACAGCAGGTTTTAGATGCAGTAAACTCCGTGTAAGGGCATGTAATTATGTGCACTCACACAAGTACAGAAACTTTTGTGGAATGCAAATTTCAGCATAGGTAGCTGAAATTTATGCTAATGCAACAAATCAATTTGACTGAGTGATCTAACAACCTACAATGAAACTGTGTAGACTCTGTGTACGTGTTGGTAGTGCACGTGGAAAATTCCCCATACAGGAGTTTACACAGAAACACAGGCAATTAAAAGTATTGAAATTTGGACAGAACTAACCTTAACAGAAGAAACCACACATATTGTGGTCTAGGTACACACTGTGGATGCTAGAAAATCAGTCTCCCAAACAAAAATGTCATTTTAACTGCCTTGACATAAATGCAGCTTTGGCCCCCACCTCCAGCTGAATAATAAACATGTACATAATGCAGCCTTTTAAAATATTTAAAACTGATGAAACAGAGTACTATAATGTACTATAAGCATAATGTGTTCTGTATCACATATATAGCCAAAGTAATACCCTGCCTTGTATTTACAACATTGTGCTCCCATGCAGCTACCCTGTTTACATGGCTACTAACCATGTAGATTCCAGTCTGTCAGCACGGTCATTATGCAAATAAAGCCAAAAATCAGTAGAGTTACTAAATCACAAAAAAAAAAAAAAAAACTAACCCTGTAGGGATGTTCACTTCCTGTAGGGATCTACAAGGATGTCAACAGTGAGTGATGACATCAGGGGGGTGTGTCAGCTTCCACTTTTTTTTCCTCTTAACATGTTTGTGCGTTGGTGTGCTCAGTGCACCAATGGAAAATGGAACAATAAAAGACGGGTTATGTAACTATTTCTGTGGCAGCACCTGTATGTGTAGGGCTACAATGTCACTGGTCCTGGATTTGAGTATAGGATGTACAAGCTTACCTGCACATTTTATGTTCCATGTTTTCACGTTATCTGGAAAACAGAGATGAAAATTATACATTTTTCTTATTCTTACCTTATTTATATGATGGTGCTCAGAGCTGAGTGAAGGTGTGCAGAGCACACTACTGAGCACTCAAGCAGGTGTTTTAAATTATGCCAATTACAGCCTAAGCAGGTGAACTGCATCTTAATAAGTCAATCCCACAGGGTGGACCTATTCAACAAATGTATAAAGTATCCATGTAGCCTACATTCTTATTTTCCCTTTATCCTTCAATACCATTGGAGTAGAGACTTGGAAATTTTAACTGAGATAATGCCAGGGGCAGCTGCAGCAATTCTACATCTGCATGTGCTAAAGGCTGGAGTTAGTGCTGCTGATGCTGTTGACAGAAGGCCTAAGCTGAGAAGGAGAAAAGTGCTCAGGCCCAGGGTAACCTTCCAGGTGCTACATGAGCTGGAGATTGTAGAGCACTACAGGGTGGACAGGGACACATTACAATAACTCTGTGAGCTCTGCCGGCCTCATCTCAGAGTCACAGTCAACTGAGTGGAACCCATCACAGTGGAAACTAAGGTATATGTAGCCCTTAGAATAGCGACATATACATTTCAAAGACCACCTGGGGACATGATAGGTGTGTCACAGGCATCAGCATCCAGGATCCTCCACCAGTACCTGGATGCTATGCTCATACATGCCACTGAGCACATATATCATGTAGTGCACTACCATGAAGTACTGGGTGCCATAGATTGCACTCATGTACACATCAAGGTACCACCTGGTGAGCAGGGTAGAATCTACATTAACCACAAGGGATACCACTCTATCAACTGCCAAGTCATATGCAATGTCCAAGGGATTATCTTGAATGTGTGTGCTGGCAACCCTGACAGTTATCATGACTCCCATATCTGACACACACATCACAGCTATACCAGATGTTTGCTAGGGGGACATCCCACAGGGCCATTTACTGGGGGATGCTGGCTATGCCTTGGAAAACTGGATGTTAACACCCATCAGAAATGCACACACACCCATGGAAGAACACTATAACAAGGCACATGCTCAAACTAGAAACATCATAGAGCATGTGTTTGGGTTCTGAAGTCATGGTTCTGGTGCCTAGATTTATCCGGTACAGCCTTGCAGTATAATCCACACACATGTACACAGGTATTCACAGTATGTGCTATGCTCCACAATCTGATCCTGTGGAACAAGTTGCAGCAGGATCAACAAGGGGGAGAGACACACATCCCCCCAACTAATGCATAGGTCACGACAACCACAGTCACAGGAGGACTTGGAGTAGGAACCCCTAGCCTAAGACTACATATGGAAACATTGAAAATGAAGGGCACAATATAACTATATGTACATCAATTTAATATCCATCCATTTGTTTCCCCAGCACCAACCACACCAATAATCAGTACAACCCTGGGGTCTCCTTAAGTTTTATAAAAGATATATCAAACACAAAACAATGTGTAATAAATAATATTGTGTGCTCCCTCAGGGATAGGGCCATTTAGTGATGCTCATAAGCTTGCACTGCCAAACTCAAACAGCCAAATATGCTTAATAAGGGGACTTGTGTTGTTACACAGCTAGCCTTCTAAACAGTATACAACTGTTAGGGTACTAGCCTCAGATGACACTAAGGAGTGATGTGCCTATGCAGGCCTCCCAAACTGTTGCTCCCCACATGGCTTTCTGATGTCATCTACTATAAGTTCACCTGCAGTGTTACCTGAATCAGACTCATGCTGTGGCACTTGTGTTAAGTACTGTGTTCTATAGTCTGTGCACTTAAATAGGTAGGGGTACAGTTGTCACTGCAGTAGACTCTGTGTGTGTGTGTGTGTGTGTGTGTGTGTGTGTGTGTGTGTGTGTGTGTGTGTGTGTGTGTGTGTGTGTGTGTGTGTGTGTGTGTGTGTGTGTGTATGCATAAATGAGAAGTGTGTATCGCAAACTGACTTTTCCAATGGCATGGTTTTGCAGTGTTTTGATGGTTGCACAAACATCCATGTCAGGCAGACCTCCAACCTCTTGTTCCCCCACATGGTCTGCAGATATCATGTACTATAAGACTACCTGCAGTCCTATTAAAATCAGATTTGTGCTGTGATGCATGCATTAAGTACTGTGTTCTGCAATCTCTGTACTTAGAAAGGTAGGGTTTCTATTCTCACTGCAATTAAGTGTGTGTGTGTGTGTGTGTGTGTGTGTGTGTGTGTGTGTGTGTGTGTGTGTGTGTGTGTGTGTGTGTGTGTGTGTGTGTGTGTGTGTCTATAAAAGACAATGGAAGTGTGTATCTCAAACCGACTTCTCCAATGGCCAGTGTTTTGGTGCTTGAACAAATACTCATGTCAAGCAGGCCTGCAATCTCTTGTTCCCCACATGAACTGCTGATGTCATCTACTATAAAACCACCTGCATCCTGTTAAAATCAGACTTGTGCCATGGTACATGCATTAAGTACTGTGTTCTGTAGTCTCTGTACTTAGGTAGGGTTTCTATTCTCACTGCAGTCAACTGTGTGTGTCCATAAAAGAGAATGGAAGTGTGAATCCCAAACTGACTTCTCCAATAGCATAGCTTTATGCAGTTGCTGTTATTAGATATGTAAGAAGAATTTCTTTGTGTCGTTATGATTACTTTTTATAAAAAAAAAAAACTGTGCTGCTTTTGATTCTGCTGCCAATATAATGTTATGAACAAAGGAATAGTCAGTTACTGCTTTTTATTTTGTTGCAGTTGTGTTGCCCACACTATACATTGGATTCCCATTGCATGAATCCAATTCAGTTCACCTATTGATAAGTAAACATCATGACACATGATTTGTGAGAATACACCCCTGTAACCTTGGGCATGGAGTGTACAGAAGGACTATATACTTTAAGGTAACTGTTTCTGGTCTAATTTTGAACTTTAACACTGTTTCATTGTCTTAGCTGCTCTGATCTTGTTTGTGTGCAGAGAGCTTAACAACTTGTCATTATAGAAGCAGAAACAATAATTAAATTTTCCCTTACAATTGGCCAGTGCTATCAAGTAGAGCAGATCTTTTAGAGCTCAACATAGCTGGGCAAATGTCAGTTAAACAAGCAGTAATGTCACACCTAATCTCTCCACAACACAAGTATAACTCACAATTTGAAAAGACCTCCTACTGTACACCCCATATGTTAGTCCCCCCAAAATAACACATTATCACACACACACCCATCCTTTTCTCATTCTCTATGCAGATACCAGGATCTCATCTCACATTATGAGCTGTCACTATCCCACTTTATCATCTGATATTCTAGCTGGCATGTCTTTATTGACTCAGGACAGATAATGCCTCAGACCTGTACTACAACATCAATGAAGTATCATCATGGGCAGCGGTACTCTCCAGCAACCTACAGAAACAGCAGAGACATCCAAAACACAAGCATACTGCACCTAACACTAAACCCAAAGCACACAATATACATAAAAAAGGAGCACCAGTGTCTCAAAATGATGTGCCTAAGGAAATGGTTATCTATTGCAAAGGTTGTCCTTACAGTTGGTTGTACAGTGAGACATACATCTGCCCCACTCTCTAGCTTAAACAAGGAGAAATGAATGGTCAGCTGTGTGTCACAAGTAATTGTCACATCACACACACAATTAAGTCACTCCACAACAAGTCCCACTATTAATCCATCATAGTTGGTGTTGATATGCACAACTTGAGCTGTATCTCTAGAGATTATATGGAGATAGACATGAGTGAGCTCTTTACATGTGTATCCCAGCCATAGAAACATAGGATCACAGGAAGTTACTAGACTATTGGCCCTCAGGCCCTTACAAGCCTAGCCAAGAATTTAGCTCATGTTCCAGCAAGTCAGCACCCTATGCCACTGTCCAGCAGGGACACAGGTGGAATCCCAGGGTGTATTTCTGTTCTCCATCCAGTTATCCAGATTGCACTTAAAAAGATTTAATGAGGTACTCTGCTTTACATGGAGAGGGAGTCTATTCCACAAAAGGGGGAGTCTCTGGGACACAAATCTGTCCTGCCAATGAGTTCTATTGATGTCACAGACCAGGTTGAGGTTGCATGTGTGGGTTACTGGAGTGGATCTTGAATTGCAGATATGCAGCAGTCCTCTCAGGGAGGGGTCTGAGATCGCTTTGTATGCCAGACAGAAGCCACCTCTGAGGAGTCTGCAGGAGACTGAGTAGAGGGACAGGGCTTTTAGCCTGTCTGTGTAGGGAAGATATTTGAGGCCCTGGAATCTCTGGGTGAGGAACCTCTGTGGTCTCTCCAGCTGCAGCATGTGCTTTGTGAGGTACATGCTGAAAGGGGCATTGTACTCAATAATGGGTTTTATAAGGGAAGAATACAGGGATGTTATGACCACCTTGTCCCTGGATGAGATACCCTTACTAATGAGGTGGGCCATGTAGAAAGCATTTCATACAACAGAGGCACTATGGTGGTCAAAAGTCAGATTGCTATCAACCTGGGTGCCCAAGTCCCTCACAACTGATTGCGTGCTTAGTACCTTATTATCAATGCGATAATTTGTGGAGAAGTCACTCTCCCCAAAAGGGATGATGATGCATTTTTTGGCATTCAATTTGAGGCCATGTTTCTGGCACCGGTCATTTATTTGGATGAGACCCTCTTGGAGGATGTCCACATCACTACAGGAATTGATTACAGCACCCAGCTTGCAGTCATCTGCAAACTTGGTCAGCCATAGCCCACTAGATTTGGCCTGCACCTCTGAGAAGTATATCCCAAATAGCAGAGGCCCTAAGACTGATCCTTGGAGTACACTGCTTGTTATGGGTCTACTACTTGAGGAGGCTTCTCCTATTTTGACTAGGTGGGTTCTATCAGTGAGCCAGTTTGCTACCCATCTGGTAACATATGGATTGATGCCTAGTTGAGAGAGTTTATCTATTATACCTGAGTCTGGAATAGTATCAAAAGCTTTGGCCAGGTCAAGGTAGGCAGCGTGCACTATCTTCCCCTCATCTATGGCCTTGGTGACTGTCTCAAAGAAGTAGACCAAATTTAACAGGCATGACCTCCCCTTGACAAAACCAAACTGTGTGGGATCAAGTGTTTGGAGGCTGCCAATGTCCTTGTTAGTGAGGTGCATGATAATCCACTCCATGGCCTTGCAGATCAGGCTAGTTAGGCTGATGGGTCTATAATTTCCTGGACCAGTGGACCCGCCACCTTTGTACAAAGGGATGACAGTAGCTGTCCTCCACTTGGCTGAGGCAAAGTCAGTACTCAGGCTTTAGTTGAATAGGGTGCCTAATGGTGCTGCAAGTTCCTGCCTGAGTTCATGTAGGATGCAGCCTGGGATGTTATAGGGTCCCATGGAGGCTGTATTTTTTGCCTTTGAGAGGGCAGTGATGACTTGCAACCTAGAGATAAGGGAAGGGTGGCAGGTACTGGGGATGTCCTGTTTTACTGATGGGGGGATAGAGGAGTAAAGTTTTCACTCAACCTGTCTGACAGCAGGCTGGCTATATCTACAGCATTTGTGTATGCGGTGTCCTTGACCACCAATTCTGAGTGGATCTAGGTGCTTCCCTTGAAATTGTGGACATATGTGAAGAAGGGCTTATGACTGTCTTAAGTAAATGTGGCCAGTTGTAACTCAAGGTTTGCTTTGGAGAATTTCACTAGTGCTCTTATTTGCTTGTTCAGGTTAAGGAGAGATTGCTTCCAATTAAGCACCTGCTCCTTCTTGGTCCTCGACAGAAATTTTTTGTTTTATTACAGAGTTTATTTATTGTAGATGTTCACCAGACAGGTTGACTTCCTTGAGGAGGAAGATTTTGTGCAGTCTGGTATTCCTGATTCCATGCAGCTTTATAAATGCTCATATAGTACTCTGGTGTAGGTTTGGACATATGTGCCAGTTCCTATGGAGGGGAGGGGGCAGTGAAGCTGTTTATACCTTCTTTCAGCTGTAATCAGCTTTGGAGAAGTTTTTGTGTTTGACTGTAGCTGGGGGAGGGGGTCAGGAGATATGGTGACTTTGAAAGTGACTGCTTTGTGGTCGGATCTTACCAGGGATGGTGACACTGTAGGGATGCTGCAGTGGTTACTCATGTTGGTTAATATCAAGTCCAAAATATTTTCATCTCTTGTGGGGGTGTCAACCAACAGGTCCAAGGCATTTGCATTGATGAAATCAAGGAATCTCTTGGCATTTGTGTTTTGGCATGAGTATTTCTTCCAGTCTATGGTTGTTATAGTTGGATAGTTAAAGTCTCCCAGGATCAGGGTAAAGGGCTGAATCTTGATAGATTCGAAGAGGTCTAGATAGGTGGAATGGGCATCTTGAGTCAAAGTCGGAGGCCTATAGCTAGCTATGATTTGAATAGGGGTCTTGTCAATTGTTAACTGCACCTGAAGTGTTTCCTGTGCATCATACTGTTTGACCAGCCTAGAGGTGTGTACATCATTTATATATATTGCAACTACACCTCCTTTTGTTTTGCTACCCACAGTTTGGGGTCTGAATGAATGAATGATATGATGAGTTACCTGGTATGGCTGAGGTTCTCCCTCAGCTTTGAACCAGGTTTCTGTGACTGCACAAATGTCACCTTCTTCCATGGTTAAGAATGCTTACAAAGAGTGCAATTTCATGTTTAGACTCCAGCGTTTAGCAGCATGACCTTTAATTTACGTTTTGATGAAATTTTCATGTTGGTAGTTTTGACCTCATAGCATTGCCTAAAAAAGGCACTATGGGGGAGACAAGAGTGTTTGCCAGGAGCCAGAAGCCCAAGGGAGACAGATACAGGCCATCTCTGGCAAAGCATCTTGGTCTGACAATCATGTCATCCCAGGCTGTCAGGTACCAGATCCCCCTGGAATAACAACAGAAACTAAGCCAATTGTTAAAGTCAATCATTTTCTGTTTGAATTGAAGCATCATTCTGGATGATGGTAGAATGCTTCTTAAGGCTAGGAACATACCTGCTTGAGACACATACTCAGCGAGCTCAATCATGTCTCTCTTCATATAGTCCAGGGAGGTACATCTCAAGTTATTCACTCCAGCATGGACTATGACAGAGTCATAACAGTACTTGTTGAGAGACTTGTATGTCCCTATTTCCCTATGTTTGACCATCATTATAAGCTCACCTAGGATGAGACAACAATATAAAGAACAAACTATCATCTGAAATTGGTTATGCACCTGGTGTCTTTCTAAAGGGCTCCAATTCCTGTCAGTGTGGATGAAATTGTGGATAGACCACTCTGCTTTGCAAGACATGGACTTCACCTAGCACCTCTAGGCTTTTGATTGCTGGCTAAGGCACATGTCTCATCCATAATGCCTTCATTAGGCAATGTCACCAAAACAGAGGTTACTATGTGAAAATATGTAACTCCAACAAAGTATGGTTCATGCTGCAAAATTATAGGAGTTCACACCAGAAACTGCTCTCACTGTCAGCATTTCTCACAATGGAAATGGTGGATGTCTGCTTAGTAACAGACACCTGATTCAAGGCTGTAGTAAGTAACCTGGCCTTGCAAGGCTACAATGCCTTCCACACATTCAGACTGCAATTTAAAGTTCTGGGAACGACAGGAGGTAAATTATCTCTCCTCACTGAAAATAATTCCTCCTCTACAGGGGTTAGACAACATAAGTCTATGGAATTAATGTAACTATGATTTGCTGTGGCCAAGAAACCACAAATGTTATTGACAGTTATGCCCACTTCATGAACAAGAAAGGACACACAGCCTAGTTATAAGTACTTCTAACAATTAAAGCTGAACAAAACACCAAACAAACCATATAGGAGGAGCCTAAAACCATCCTCCTACATCACTTTACTTTCGTACTAGAAAAGCATTAGAAATAACAGTTCAACAGTAAGGGTACACATTGCAGTTTTGGATTTCTCTACCCTCCCTAAATCAGACAACAGGCAGGATGCCAAACAAGCAGAGTAACCAGACCAACACAGTCTTGTTACTGCCATAGCAGGAAACCAACTTTGCTCCCCCACCCCCAAAACAATAGTCAGTGCTTGTTTGTGACATGCAACCTGGCTTTCCTTAATTGGCAGCTGCATATCATATTATTCACAGTTACTATCCTATGACATTGTAAGTGCAGTGATATAGAATGGTGTCCACACTGTATGTCCCAGAGTACTGGTCAGGTAACTGCTAAATGACCAAGGAACACAGACATTTAAAACAGTGCTGTATATTTGCAAGCAAAAATCATAAAAGGGTGTGTGATCACTACGTGCAGTATTTTAAAAGATAAATATTTCACTACATGTACAGGTAACATACTATTTTAATACAACTGTACATTCTGTTCAATTTGTTTGTGCACTGAATGAATGTTGATGCTTACTACAAAGGTGTATGTGTGAAAAACAGGGTTAAGGCACCTATCCTGGGTTCTGAATGTGCACTGGATGGTGAATTGGATTCTAGACTTATGTAGGCATATTTCATGTGTAGAAGCATAGTATACTGTGTATGTTATACACTGATTTTTGTTTCTACCTGTTATTCCTTGTTTATTTTCCTTAATTTTTGGGGACAATGTTTGCGGTGTGCTGGGCATAGCATGAACAGCTTCCGCTATGCTCAGCTGGTTTGCATGCACAGTGGCAGTGCACAAACTGCACAATTGGACCACCCAGGAAGCAAACAGATCCCAGCTATCTAAAAATAGACATAGGATGCATTCTATTAATGTAAATCAGCATGACACAAACCAGCTAAGCACTGTTGTGCTGCGTTTAACAGCTTAAACCTCAGGATGAACACAAATGTAGTAGGTGATCATATAACTTCTCCTGTGGCTGTAGATATTGAGTGTTGGGCTGAAGTCCACATGGTCCGGGGTTCAAATGCAAGGAATGCAGTGTGCATTTTACTAATGTGACCTTGCATTAGATAGCAATGAAATTAAACATAGACATGTATTCTTTCATTCTAGTACTAGAAACAGTTATGAGATTAGGACTACCAGAGATAAGATCCAGGGTTCAAATACAGCAGACATCTGTCTTTTTTAATGGTGTCCTACTTCACATTATAGTCACCCTCAATTATAGCAGTTCACCTAGTATTTCTTATATCATAATTATTTTCCTGATGGCTGACACACTAATATTGTCAGTTATGTACTTACGTAATAATATTTGTATTGGTTAACATCTCTTTATTGGTTACCATCACGCAAATACATTGCCTGTGTTTGTACAATGCTAAACAATGGGCACCATTTTCAAACGTTGCAAAATCCAAAAGTGTGCACTCTCAGTATCTGTCATAACTGGAACTGGTGGGAAATTTCATAATAGACTGGTATTTATCTGCCTTAGACATGACTGATGTTTGTGGAGACGTTTTGAGATTTAGGTCTCAAAGGAGAGGTGTGCAGCAGTCCAAAGTGTTTGTTGGACTCCTAGTGAATGAGTATGGTCCCTGGCTGTTGCAGGAGTGCAATCATGGATCTGATTACAAATATCAAATGCATGGAATAGTTTGGCCCGGGATTTATGCAGTGCTAAGAGTACCCCCATACTGGTGAACAGTGTAGGAATCACTACCGAGACCTCAGGATGAGGAAGAGGGATACCATCGACCATTGAATCAAGGAATGTTGGACTGGTGGCACTTCACAGATGTATAAGTATCAGTTACATGCACTACTTGTAAGAGTTAGCAGCTGCACTTGTTCAGGATTGGTGTTCTTAATGGTATTCTGTCGTGTTCTGATTTTTCCACAGCTAATGCTAATAGATTACTGAATCTGTAAACTTATGAAGAAAAAGTGGCATGGATGAGTGATGCAAGTAGTATGTATGCATTCAAACAGTACTGTTATTTTATCATTAAGAGTAAATACAGCTTATTGTGTTAAACACTATCATATTGAGTATGCATTTGTCAATTGTAAAAAAAAGTGTGCATGCATTAGTATGTAAGATAAAACAATCCAGTATTACAAAGTAGACAGGGGTTGTCAGTTCAAAAAACACACTTCCCCACTACACAATACTGTTTAAGTTGACATCAGTATTGAAATGTAATGTAAGACCTATAAACCAGGGACAACAATAGCTTGCTGAAGATTGTTATCATTATAACTGGAACACACAAATTAATCAAAATGTATATTAACACAAATCCTATGCAACTTTCCATGTTTGTAAGAGCAATATAAAATATATTCCTAGTTATAGGTCATTGTACCCCCATTATTTTATGATCTGTCTAGATATGGTCTAAAAGGTTGAGAGGTAAGGTATGCAACACAAAACAACAGTTGTACATTCCCAGATAACTGAACATAAATCTATAAAGTGCAAAATGAAAGAGTGCTTGCATTATGCTGTATTCCAAAGGAAAAGTGCAGTATTACAGTAGTCACTGGTTGTGGGTTCAAATACCCCCCTCCACGATATAAAACTCAGTTGTTTACAATACTGTTTTAGTTTTCCATCAATAAAAAATGCAGTAGTGTTAAGTATTCATCATTATAGCATTTTAAGTGCAAACCTCTATACTTGTGGCTTGAATGGCCTTCTCTCAAGTGTAATTAGTATACGTGGAACAAGCATATGTGCAATATATGCACCCATGAATGATTGCTGGATGCAATTGTACTATAGTGTGTATGTGTTAGTAACAGGGTAGTATTCTAAGTAATAAATACATTTCTTGGCAGTTGGTAGTGTTAAAAGTAAAATGTGACAGAGTAGAGTAAATTGATTATAGAAAGCTTTGTATATTATCTATGAAGTTACTAATGTTTTCCTTTTTTTCTCTCACACCACCCCTTCTCTTCATTTGTTTTTTTAATGGATTTCCGTTTTTTATTATTATTATTATTATTATTATTATTAATATTAATATTATTATCATTATTATTATATTTATATAATATTATTTTTATCACTTTTTATGTTTTATTTATGTATAATTTTATATTGCTTTGTTGTTAAATACATTTTCATTCCTTATTATTTACCATTGTGTTTGTAATTATACCATTTATTATTTTTATAATTATTAATTATATTATTGTTTTATTTAATTTTATTATTTCCATTTATTGGGTCATGTTTTATTTCATTATGAATTTGAATTTTAATTTTATTTATGTTATTACTACAGCACAGCAGGGTAGGCTGGTTCCCCAAGATCTGCCTACACTAGCTCCACCAGCTACAGCACCAAGGCCCAGCACTTCTGGGCTACAGCCTGGTGGAACCCACTCCCTGCTACCCCTGCTCTACCTGGACCCTCAGGTAGCTCTGCCCTGGAGGATAGGCCTGTGGTTCCATCAGGAGCAGAGGCAGAGGGGGTGATTTTGTCACCCAAGCTGAACTGCCAGATCTAGTGCATAGGATTGTGTGCCACACAATTGGTGCATGCTTACTCCGAGTGGAGACACTGCTCTCTGTCATCATCCTGAATAACACAATGACACACAGACGTAAGATTCTGTGGCCAGTGGTGCAGTGAGATGACAATAATGACACTCCAGTGGGTGAGGACTCAATTCTCACTGTCACCAAACTTGACATCCATAAGTTTGCGATCTCCCCACCCTCAACCCAACCATGGTGTTCACCCCCTTTTGTGTCCTTCACCAATCTTGTTTCTTGTCTTGTATGTCTTCTATGTCAGCAAATGCTTCCCCTCTCTCCCAACTTGCCTACCCCAGACATGCCTATGTCCCTTCCCCAACATTCCACTCTCTCCTTAAAAAAAGGGCATCTGTCCCAAAAAATATTGTCCCATACATAGCTCTCCACTTCACATGTGTCTACTTGACACACTGACTTGGTCCAATTGACCTCATAACACAATTATGTTGTTGTCACCCCTCTCTCTGGAGGTGGCATTCCAAATTCAGCTAAGATTCTGTACTTCTGTTACTGTAGAAGAAATGGATATCTATGGTTCTTCCCTACACCCTTCCTGCATTTTCTTGCCTTCCTTTCACTTTGTTTTTCCTCCTGCTTACTCCCCCCTTTCACTACTTTCCTGTCTCTCCTTTCTTTTCTTTAAAGAATCTTTGTGCAATGGTGCATGATGCGCAGTATAACTTTGCAATGGTAAAATGGAGTACTATTGGTTATATAAATTTAATTTGATACCACTAAGCTGTAGCACCAAACATGTCATTATTACTCCATTGAGTGCATAAATAGCTGATGACACAGATTCATAAGTTGCACAATTTAGAAGCTTGATGTAAACATAAAGGTATTTGAAAATGATAGATACACCTGTATTTGAACCCAGTACCAGCTGAACCAAAAATTATACCATTAATGCATTTAACAGATGGTGCTACAGAGTCAGTCGAGTAGCAGGTGTATTTTACACATTGATTGGATAATTGCACACTAAACTGCTGCTGCATACACCTTCTATTTAAGTAAGTCTTTGTTGCAGGTAGTAATTGACTTCAAGTAGTGTTATTTACCTTTCTTGGCCCACATGCAACTCTTTTGGAACACAGGTATAGGTAATACATTTCAGTAATATTCTCCTTCCTCTTCATTTCTTTCAACTGTATAGATTTTTGAATAATGTCCACAGCATTTGCCTTGTATGACTGAACTGTTTCTCCATAAATTGTAGTTATACAATAACAACAACAACAATAATAATAATAATAATAATAATAATAATAATAATAATAATAATAATAACACATATTAATAATAAAATAATGTAATACCTATTATTTTATCATCCTTCTAAGTTTGTAAGAGCAATATTTAAAATGTGTCCCTTTATTTATGTGCCTTTGTTTCATTATATATGGCTTTGTCCATATTTATTGCTCCAACAGGTTGACAGGTATATTCCTATTAGTAAATTACTATTTTTATTAGCCTGAGAATATGTGACAATTACTGCTGATTGTATAAAATACATTTGCTAACTAACTGATTCTGTGGCTGGACAGGTTAATGCATTGGTAATAAAGGCAGATGGTACTGGGTTTGAAATGGGGTGTTGGCATAATTTTTACAATTGTGTACTTTTATATACATTCACTGATACTACTGCCACTTACCGTTCCTTAGCATGCTGTGCACAATGCACTATCGTGCACAGTTTCTTTAAAGAAAAGAAATGGAGGAGATAGGAAAGTGGTGAAATGGAGAGCAAGTGGGGGGGGGACAAACTGAAAGGAAGATGGGAATGTGCAGGAATGGTGCAGGTAAGGACCATAGGTATCCATTTCTTCAACAGTACCAACTGAGCACAAGTACATAATCTTAGCTGAATTTGGTCTGTCACCTCCGGAAAGGGGTGACAACAACATAATTGTGTTGTGAAGCCAATTGGACTGAATCAACTGTGTCAAGTAGACACATGTGTGAAATGGAGAGCTATGTATGGGACAATTTTTTTGGGGGGGCAGGTGCCCTTTTTTTAAGGAACGAGTGGAATGTTGGTGGGGCAGGCAAGTTGGAAAGGTGAGAAAGCATTTGCTGACAGACAAGACATACAAGACACAAGACAGGGTTGGTGAATGACACAAGAGTGGGGTGAGGGTGGGGAGATTGAGGTTCCATGGACATCAGGCAGGGTAACATTGAGACTTCAGTCCTCACCCATTGGACTGCCAGCACTGTTCCATCACTGACTGCAGTTGCCAACATCTGTGCCTACAGCCAGTTTGCTGTACCAGGATGGAAAGCAGGCTCTCTATCCAGCTTAGGCATGTGCCCACAGTCTGGTGCACAAGCCTATGCACCATACCTGGCAACTCCACTCGGGTGATGAATGCACCCCCTCTACCTCTGCTCCCAGAGGGGACCACAGGCCTAGCCTCTGGGGCAGAACTACCTGAGGGTCCAGGTAGAGCAGGAGCAGCAGGGGAGGGTGCCACCATGCTGCAGCCCAGAAGTGCTGGGCCATAGTGCTTCAACCAGTGGAGTATCTGTAGGTGGATCTTGGGGAACCAGCCTACCCTGCTGTGCTGTAGTAATACCATAAATAAAATTAAAAAACAATAAAACATAAACCCATAAAATGGAAATAATAAAATAAAAAAATAGAAGAAATTATTATAATAATAATAAATAATACAATTACAAACACAATGATAAATAATCACAAATGAAAAAGTATTTAACAACTAAGCAATATAGAATTATACATAATAAACAAACCATAATAAATAATAATATAATTATAATTATATATAATAATATTATTATAATAATAAAGAAAAATAATAAAGAATAAGAAATCCATGAAAAGCAAACAAAGAGAAGGGGTGGGGTGAGAGAGAAAAAAGGAGAACATTAGTAACTTCATAGATAATATACAAAGCTTTCTACAATTGATTTACTCTATTCTGTTACATTTTACTTTTAACATTATCAACTGCTAAGAAATTTCTTTATTACTTTGAATACTACCCTGTTCCTAACACATACGCACTATAGTACAGATCATATCACATCCAGCAGTCATTCATGGGTACAGATATTGCACATATGCATGTTTCATGTACATTGATTACACTTGACAGCAGGCCATTCAAGCACAAGCATAGAGATCTGCACTTCAAATGTTATAATGATGAATACTTAACACTACTGCATTTTTTTATTGATGCAAACCTAAAACAGTATTGTAAACAACTGAGTTTTTTTATTGTAGAGTGTGGTATTTGAACTCACAACCAGTGACTACTGTAATACTGTACTTTTCCTTTGGAATACAGCATAATGCAAGCACTTTTTCCTTTTACACATTATAGATTCATGTTCACTGTTATCTGAGAATGTGCAACTGTTGCTTTGTGTTACAGACTTTACTTCTCAAACTTTTAAAGCATGATATCTGGACAGATCATAAAATAATGGGAGTACAATGACCTATAAATAGGAACATATTTTAAATATTGCTATTACAAACATGGAAAGTTGCATAGGATTTGTGTTAACATACATTTGACACTCATTATTTAGTGACTTCAGTCTCAGTTATTTGCCAAACAACCATAAATTTTACCATGAACAAACCAAAACAGTGAGTTATAAATCTGGATATTCAGGGAAAATATGGACAGTTGAGAGCTATGCTATAGAGTAATGCATGCACACTTGCTTTTACAGTTCAGATATACATTCCCAATTTTATACCACTCACAGATATAACAAGTAATATGTCTTTGACTATTAGGCTGTAATAACAGTACTTTATATAATTATGCTTACATACCACATGCTTCCCTCATCCTGGCCAGTCGCCTGGCATGGGACCTCACATTTGAGGCTCTCTCTTCTTCAGCTGTGGAAAGAGAAAAAAAAATAAAAAAGGAGTATGAACACCAGTTTTTACCATTTTCATCTTTAATATTTATGATTACTAACTGCAATGCATACGTATACATGTGGGGTGCACCCTGCCTCACACTCCCTGATCCAACAATCAAGGCTATCCTGTTTCCTCCATCGAAGGTCATCAAAATGATGATGACATTGTTTCCCAGTGCATGGGATATCAGTTGCACTGGAAAAAGCTCTTGCCAAACTAGACCATGCTTCAGATTTGGACTGAGAGCCTGTATAGTTTCCCTTTAGGAAGCAGGGGCCATGATCCTTAACCAGAGGCCAACAAAGAACTTGGACTCCTGAACACCCCAGCATTGCACCTGGAAGTGCACACCCTCTCCAGAGACACCAGCCATGTCTACATAAGATCAAGCAAAATGTCTAATGTGCATTTTCCACCAATTCCACTTGAACTAGCATGTTTTCCCATGAATTGTGCTTAATGAGAGGGCACACTGTCTGCATTTGATACATATGAAAAACTGCTCTCTGCTTACCATCATGCAAACAAGTGCACTTGGTTTACAATGTTTGCATGATGGTAAGTGGAGCGCAGCTTTTTCAAATGTATCAAAAGTAGACAATGTGCAATCTCAAGCAATGCAATTCAAAGTTTATTTATTATCCAGCCACTTGTGCAACTCTGTTATTCAACTGGGAGAACAGAACTATGCAGTCATCAACATTTTGTCATATCAGCAAAACTATGCAGGTATTATAAGTGGAAGTAAATATAATTTAACATGGAGAAGTGTAAAATGTATATGGAATACACAGTATTTGAACCCAGGACCACTTGTACATTAGTCCTAATCTTATAGCTCTTCCCACAAGAATGTTGAGGCAACACTTTTCTATGTAGCACCTTATTTGTATAAGCTGTAATGTCACAACACTTTAAGAATAGTTTGCACAACTTGTACTAACACCCAGGACCATCTGCACTCCAGTCTGACACTTAACATCCATAGCCACAAGATTAGTTGCATGAAGTCCCCATATTAGTATTCATTGTTAACTTCACAGTATTAGTGTAGCTCAGCCTTGCTTAGCAGGTTTGCATGATGCACAGCAGTATTAATTGAATGCACCTGATTTCCATTTTTGGATGTCTAGGTCATGTCTGATACATGGGTGGTCCAGTCACGCAAACAAGGTAAGCATAGCCAAAACCATTTGTGGCAAGCAGCACATTGTGCAGACTTAGGGAAACATAAAAAAAAGAGAGAACAGCAAACAATTACACATACAATATTAAGTAGCATAATGCTAACATATGTATTGAACAAGGGAGAAGAAATTGCCCTGCAATCAACCTGCTGCAGGTAGTAAATTTACATGGAAGTCATAGCCCTCCACCTGTTAATGTAAGACACCTGGACCAAGCCATAAATAATGGAGGGACAAAGGCACAAATATAGGGACAAGTTTTACATATTCCTCTTACATACTTAGACAGTTGATAGAATAACAGGTTTTGCATAAGCATGAATTCTCTGAAGTGTATGACGTCTGAATCTCAAATGTCTGTCATTATTTTCTGACTTCAGTCCTGAAAGAGTTGACAATGATTTGGCATAAAAACACAATTTTACGAGTAACAGGCCAAAAATATGAGGAAAACATCTGGACATTCTGTGAAAATCTGTATAGTTGAGTAGTATGTGGAAGTGCTATCTGCATTCATGGAGAGGTTTCATGGCCAGATGCATTCGTGCGCACCACGAAACCTTGATTAAGCACGCAGAGCTTCATTAATATTGATTGCATGCCATGACTGCAGGCACTACTTCCTGTACACAATAACACTCCCTGTAGGCTCTACACAAACTCTCCACAGAGTTTATTGAATCCCAGAGTTTTTTTTTGTGTCTGTATGGCAGTGTTTCATCTGAAGCCTTACTAGTATTTTCGAAAACAGCTATAGTCACTCCTGTTCCAAAACAACCCAATCCAACTACTATTTCACAATACCATCCAATCTCAGTGCATCTCATTTTAGTTAAAATACTAGAAAAAAATCACTTATTTACAATACCATCGTCTATCCAGGAAACAATATGGATTTTTGTCTGGACGCAGCGCCATAACAGCTCTCTGCTCCCTCACTGATGGCATCCTATTTAGTATGTGCAAAGGCAACCTGACAGGAGCTGCCTTCATTGACCTCAGAAAAGTCTTTGAGCTAATTGACCAAACTTACTGACAAACTAAATGAAATAGTCATTTGTGACAATGCAAAACCTTGGTTTGTAGACTTCCTCACCAATACATCCTTCAAGGTGAAATTGACCACCTATGAGACAGCCCCACTAATGAAGCAGTCAACCAAAGTACCACTTTAGCCCCTTTACTCTTGTCCATGTTTACAACAAATTCCCATCAGATCAGCTCCAGTTACCTCTAATTCTTTATGCAAATGACATGCTCATCTACTGGTCACACGAATTATTCAAACCCAGTTTCAAGATGACCTCAAGATGAACTCCATATCAACAACTTATGGCTAATATGCAACAAACATCTACTCAGCCCCTCAGAAACAAAAACAATGCTATTTAGAACTGATCAAAAATAGCTAAAGCACTCTGCTTTATTCAATATTAAAGATGTTCACAATAATACCATAGAAACTAGCACATCCTTCAAATAACTTGGCATTTGGTTAAAATAATGACTTAACTTTCAATTAAACATTCAAAACAAACACAAAAAGATCAACACACTATTGTTCTGGTCAAACAAAATAGCATCATCTTATTTGTCCAAGCCAGCCAAAGCTGCCATAGGCAAAGAAATATTCTTATCTCAACTTGAATATGAACTACTCATAATAGCTGCAACCTCAGCGAAAAAAACATCACCATCTTGCAAATCATCTCAAATAAAATCATTAGTATTTACCCCACCAAAAAACACCACTGCTAACTCTTGCCAAAGCTAAACAGCTCCCAATACATTTTATAGCCAACCTCCTTTTAGGATCTCTAATTCACAAAGCCCTTTCAACAAACACATCTTCCTCCTCACTCATAAACTCTTCACCAAAATTTCACTTTCATCCTCAACCCACTGTACAAATTCCAGATAACAACCTTCACTGCAATAACCATACATTCTCCATTTTAGCACCCAAACTATGAGACTCCATTCCACTTTCAATCAGAAACAGCCAAACATACTTCAGACAACAGCTTAAGGAACACTTCTTCACCAAAACACAGCACAGTTGCACTCACACATTACACATTACATAAACTCTGCAGCTCTCTCACAACCCTTTATCCCTAGTTTATTCTTCTCTCATCTCTTCATCCCCTCACTCCCTTTCATTCAGCCTACCTCCCCAATTTATCACAAATCCTCTCCTTTCGACTTATTTCTTCTCTGCATGCTTTTTGTACCTGTTTCTCTGGCTTCACCTCATCATCTCCTTTTCTGCAGTTATTTACACTCTTCACCTCTTCTAATAACTTCATTCTTCTCCCTATAATTTACTATGTTGTTTTCCCTTTAGTTTAAGCCATTTCATTCATGATAGCTATATCTTATCCAAAAAGCTTGACTAAGCATGATACCATTTTTCCATCCATGTTTTTTATTTTTATTTATTTTTATTTTACAGTTTGTTTACCAGGATAGTCCATTGGGCTAAGGAGAGCCCATTTTCAGTGAAGTCCTGGGGAGAAAAGCTCCATAAAGACATTATACAATGTAAACAAATCATATGCAATTGCATAATATAGTAATATAGTTGAAGAACATAGTATTAAAAAAGACAATGTACAGTAAAAATTTAAAAAATATTTTTTAAGAAAAACATTAGCAAATATTTACAAATACAATTGCTCATACAATGGAGATATAATAGTATGGACAGAGGAGATTCACAGGGAATGGTATAAGAGTTATAGTAGGGTAAGAGGGAGAGGAAGAATTTAGAGCAGAAGTAAGAAAACATAGAAAAGGGAATAATGGGAAGAAGTAGAGTAAAAAGTTAGGAGGTGGAGAAAAAGGTGCATTAGGAGGGATATTAGCTTGGTGTGAGGTATGAGGAGAGAGAGGGAGGGGAGAGTGAGAGAACAGGGTGTAATGCTGAGGGAGTTATGTCGGGTGAAAGCAGGTACATTCCCAGAGGGATGTGAGATGAGGGTGAAGCAAGGTTTTAAAGGTAAGGTGGTTGTGGGTGGTATGAATATGAAGTGGCAGCGAGTTCCAAAGGCATGCTAGAGAGAATGACAGTAAATGTTTACCTGGTGGATGGGCGGGCCTGTGGAGTTCAATGAGATTCTGGTTGTTGGATCTTAGAAGTCTATCAGGTAAATGCATTTTGAGAGAGGAGGCAAGGGAGGGGCAGAGGGAGGGGTTGAAGATAAGTTTGTGGGCATGGGTGAGCTGAATGTAGGAAAGATGATTGGGGAGTTCTAGCCAGTTTAGTTTGAGGAGGGCGTTACAGGGGTGGGTGGAGGATTTGTAGCCTGTAGCAAACTTGGCAATTTTGTTGTAGCAGGAAGAAAATGTAGTCTTTAGAGAAGACTATAGGTTAGTAAGAAGTGGGGCACCATACAGGAGGGAAGGAATGAGATACATGTTAGACAGAAGAAGCTTTGTAGTGGGAGTGAAGAAGTGATTGTGGCAGTAGAGCATACCAAGTTTCTGGTGGGTTTTCTTGATGTTTGTTGTAGATGGGTATCAAACTTGAACTGCTCATCAATGAGGACACCTAGAAGTTTGGCATGGGATACTACCTTGAGAGAGGTATTACTTTGACTGGCAATGGAGAATGAGTTTTTGTCTATGGTGGTGTTTCTAGAAGGAGTAAATACCGTACGTTTAGTTTTTGAAGCATTTAGTGCCAGGTGATTAGCTAACATCCAGTGTTCAGTGGAAGTGAAGGTCTCTTGGGTTAATTTTAAGAGTGTGGAGATAGAGGTGGCAGAACAGATGATTGTAGAGTCATCTGCATATTGGATAAGCTTAGCATTTGGGATAGTGTGTTGAAAGTCATTTATGAAAATATTGAATAGCAGTGGACCTAATATGAAACCCTGGGGTACACCTGTAGGGATAGTAAGGAAGAAGGAAGTGGCTTTTTTCCATTTGACTGCTTGTTGCCTATTGGGGAGGCAACTAGTGAATCAGTTGATGGATGACAAGGCTAGATTAAAATTAGAGAGTTTAGGCAGAAGAAGGTTATGAGAGATAGCATCAAAAGCCTTTGATAAGTAGAGAAGGAGGGTAAACACTAGGCAGTCGGAGTCGCATGCTTTGTTGATAGTTTCAAGAAAGGAGAGGAGAGCAGTTGTTGTGCTATGGCCAAGGCTAAATCCATGTTGTGTGGAGGTAAGCAGGTGGTTATCTGTTCAATAGGGTAAAAGTTGTAGGTGAATGCATTTTTCAAGAATTTTTGAGATAGGGGATAGGATTGTGATGGTCAAAAACTGGGAATATTGTTATTGTTACCCCCTATATGAAGAGGAATAATAAAGGCTTTCTTCCAGAGTTGGGGTACATAGCCTTCTTGGATTGACTGATTTATTAGAAAAAGAGATAGGGAAAGTGATGGCTTCAGCAGCTATTTTTAGATAGTATGAAGGAAGGTTGTCAGGGGTGTTGGAGCATGGTTTCAAGTTCAGAAAGAGTTTTTTTCTGATAGATGTAGGGATAGGTTTGATTGTGAAGGGAAGGGGTTGGGAGGTGATGGGATTTTGGGCAGAAGAGATGGGAGAGGAAGGAGATGAAGATGAAGCGTGGCTGGGGAAGGAAGTTGTTAGTTTGACTATGGAATCAATGAAGAAGGAATTAAATCGGGTGGCTAAGGCCAGGGCAGAAGCGTTTGGATCAGGGCAGGGGTTGTCTTTTTTGCCGGGATTGAGGAGGGAGGTGATACCATTCTATAATTGTTTAGGGTTTGGTTTGTGGTATGGAGTATGGAGAAGTAGGATTTACAGTCAGATGTTTTTTTTATTGTAAATTGCTTTTTGGCTTCTTGAGCTAAATGTTGTAGCATATTCTTGCATCTGTAAATATGTTTTGCTTATTTCTTATGTGATTCTTTTCACCTGGGCAGTGTTCAGAGTCTGTAAATGGTCTATTGAATGCACATGCATTACTAACAAATAAAAAAATATATAAATCAATAAATCAATAAATAAATGTTTGAGGTTTTTTTCGAAAGTGAAATTTCTGTTTTACAGGTTTTAGATTTGACAATGGCTATTTTCAGTTTTTGTAAAATTAAGGAGCTATGGGTTTTACATAATTTATTTTCCTAGACCTAGTTTGATATGCACACACAAACACGCTAACATACATATATATACATACAAAAATGGAAGTTTATTTTTAAAGTCTTTTCTACACTAAAATCCGGTTCACATTTTAAGTTCAAACCAGTAGGTATGCTGTCTTTTTCACTGTGACAAAGCTTTCATATTGAAATCCTATCAGAGTTTAAAGTGTGCCTAGCTTGGTACATTAACATTTTGAAGATCCTGATTTTTTTCACTTAAAGGAGAACTCCATTCAAAAGTCAAGTTTTTCTTTCCAAAAAGTTATTTTCCTTCCCTTTAATCCATGACTAAACACCTCACATGCAGAAAAACATAATTTAATAATTATTTTTGCCTTTCTCCTGCATTTGTCTCATCTGCTACATCAGAACAGCTACTCTAAGAGTGGCACAGTAATTAAGTTAGGTCACTTATCCCAAAAGCATGGCCATTAAGAAAACAATGACATTTAAATGTGCCTTATCAATTACAGATTGCCAGCATCACACCTCAGATAAATAGTGTAGCATGGAGTCTGAACAAAGGCAGGGCTTTCAAGCTTAGTTTTCAGATGCATATGTCTTTCCCTTTAATAAAACTTAGTGCCACAAAGAAAGAAAGCAAATGTGTTAATCCAACTCTTCTTACATTCTGTCAGTATATGATTTAGCATATTTTTCTACACTGTAATTTCTGCAAAAGTGCATGTTTCTTCTGGGATTGGGGAAATAAGATTAACACTTGACTTTAATTCAAGCTACAATATTTAAAACTGTGAATGCAACACAAACCATCTCAGCTCAAGTAACAACCACAGGGGTCATATTTCTCATACTTGAACATTAAACTACAATTGTTACTTTGTCTTTGAAAAGAGCAATTAACTTAATTATATTTTCAAGCCTGTCATTCAAACATTCCTTGAAATGCTGTAACAGAGATGGCCACTAATGAAGATCAAAGGAAGCAAACGTAATCAAAAATACGGACTGATGCTGACAGTGAAAAGTAAGAAGTCACAGCGATGTTGTCAACTGGTGACAGAGAAAACTACAGTAAATGATCCCGTCATCATGACATCATGAGGATCTCTTTCTGTCCCTCTAACATGACATCATGAAAGCAAAGCCATTTACTGTAAAACAAAATAATGCTAGCCATGGCAGCCTCCTTCAGATCATTTTGAGGTATAACAAATTAGAAAATAATAGCAACCATTTACTTTGATAGAGAGGCATTAGCAATGCAGAAAAGTTCAAGATTTGCTGAAAAACATTTTTTTTTCAGTTTTTGGTTGTAGTTCTCCTTTAACTGTTATTTTAGAGTCTGTGCATTTAGCATTATCTTATTCACAGGCTTGTAAGAATGATGGAGTTAGTGGCTCTATATACTTTATTGTCCTGGCCTGTTTGTGTGGGTATTTATATCTATACCTATATCTATCTGTCTATCTATCTGTCTATCTATTTATCTATCTATCTATCTATCTATCTATCTATCTATCTATCTATCTATCTATCTATCTATGTGTCTATCAATTTCTTATGGTTGAGACCAAAAGATCAAAGTTTTGAAGCTTTGAATAATTTAAATGGAGATCACCATACAGTGTGGAATGGTATATTAATCATTTTTGTCTCTGTAGTGTGTTTTCAGAGTTGGTATGCTTAATTAGCAGGGGGTGTGGGAGGTGCAGGAGGGTTGCACCCTGCAAAACTGTATATACCAAGCATATCATGGACAGATGGTTTGCATGCAAATCCACTTTAATGAGAATAAATCCAAACTCAGCCAGTGATGAATAAAAACACAATAAAATCCAAAAATGTTGAAATGATACACAATAAAATCCAAAAATGTTGAAACGATAAGCGCTTTCATCTTGTCTTATGAAAACTCTTTGGATAAAATGACAATTAAAAGCAAGACTTTAAATATAAACATTTAACCAATCATAATTCCACATTAGCCAACTCCCCAGAAATTAACCAATCTATGGATGTTGTGGGAGAACCAATCATAGAATTCACATCCACCACACGCCTATTACCTTTTCCAATTCCACAACCTTGAACATAACCAATCCCAGACAGAGACAGAAAAAAAAAAACAATCCCTAGCCAGCTAGCGAGTGCCCAATCACATGTGAATATTCGCTGTATCAACCAATCAAAAAGTTGATCCTGTAGTCACATTCACAAAAACTAAAGAGGCAGAATTAAATTACCAAAAATTGCCAGAAATGCAAAATAATGAATGTGATTGGAAAAAATGATAAATGGTGATGAATATAAATATAAAAACATAAAGACAACAGTAACAGCATTCCTTCAGCCTGATGACTATCTCCACATTGATTTTTTTCCTCAAAACACTGGAAATAGAAACAGAATCATTCAAGCCAGGATGATTGTGAGCATTAGTTTATAATTGTCACAATAATTCCCGCTTCTTTAATAGTAAATTCCATGGACCACCCCTCGGATTTGTTTATAGCCACTGGAGGAGGCCCTGGACTCCATCAGTTTTTCTTGTTTGGTTGCCATAATTGTTCCAGGATACAAAATCTAAATGTGTGTCCAGAATTTCCTTGAATATGTTTAAACAGAGCATTCGTATCATTATTTATTTGAAAATCATGTAGATACTCATAGATCCTCTCTCTCAATTTGCACTCAGTACATACATTCAGATGCTAACTTTGACAGTATTTCAAAACAATTCCACACACGTGAGTATTATTTAACCACACTGCAGAGGAACTCCTACTTCACCAAGTCCAAATATGACAACAGTTTGAAGCAAAGGAAAATGTATGTTTAACCTTCATTGCACTCATAACAATTATAAAATCCCATGATGTGCACATTACATCCAGTAGCATAATAAATATGCAACAGTACAAAGTGATTATTCAGAAGTGGGAACAGATACAAACAGGGAGACAGTGATAGACACAGAAAAGAAAAGTCATATTTTCCTGGGCCATTTTTTAATATTGTTGTGGTGTGTTACTGTTAATCTTTCATGCTGTGTACAATCAAGTGTTTCCAATACAAAGCAAGCAGGGATCAAAAATTGCAGACATGATTGAGTCATAATCAGGATAATGGGTTAATATCATATGTACATAACACTTATGCACATAACAGTAATATAAATAAAACATTAAATGTGACTTTTGCATATTTCTGGATTTGAACCTTTGAAGTATGCCAAAAACATTTCATAGACAAGTGAATTATGTCAACATATCACACAGGAAATGTTACTTCAGAATCTTAATTTTACTGATTTGAAGGTACAGTCACAAAACAACGAGGCAAGGGAGAATGTAGGCATCAGGCTTCACCACAGTAATGCCAATTTTAACATTACATGAGGTGTACATTTTAGTCAGAAGCATACTAAATAAGCCAGTCCAGAATGCTTCCTAAAATATTTGCAATTGGTTTGTCATCATAATTATTCAGTCATGCCCTATACAAGATAGTGTTCCCAATTGAGAGTAAGCAGATTAATATAGTAGCATGACAATGATGTGTTAATGAAATGTGTACATAACACTTACACACAAAAGAGTCATACAAAAACATTCAATAACACTTTGACATACATGTTTTGAGAGAGTTTGTGAGGCTGACATCTGGAATTATGACCAAAGGAAAAAAAGTAGGAGGTACAATATCCAGTCCAATTTATCTCCTCAAGATATTTGAAAATTGAGGGAAATTAAAGCCAACAATGAGATAAGGATTATGCAACCAGACAAGGTGGGGGAGTAGTGTTCATGAATGTCAATGATTACAATAAGAAGATGGCTTTGTTGTTTCAAACAGATACTTAGAAGGTATCCCAAAACAAATGCAATATTGCTTATGCTAAGATCAGAAGAAACATTGAGGGTCTATTTATTGATCAATCCATTACAACTGAGGAATTCAATTTTTTTGAATGTATCACATCCTAAGATTCCATCTATGTTTGGTCTTTCGAACATACATAAGTCTCCGGACCAACTACTCATGTGCCCAACTGTCGATGGCAGGGGTTCTATTATTCATCCATTTGCTAGGTTTTTGCATATTAAACTGAACCATCAGGTGACATGGATGAACCATGTCTGCCATGATTCTTCAGGGTTTTTGAGGAAGATCAATGTTTTACAATTCAAGGACTCCTACATTTTCATCATAATTGATGTCTGGGATCTACATTTTGTCATCCCACATGAGCTTGGGATGGAATGGTTTTGTGAGTTCCTTTATGAGAATAGTATTGGGCAGGATATGGTTAATTCATATGAGTCTATACTTGAAATGGTGCTCAAGAATAATTTTATCAAATTCAATGATGATTTATTTTTACAAAAATTTGGTGCTGCCATGGGGTTGCATAGGGGGGCTGTTTGCCAACATTATTATGATCCAGTAAGAGAGGAAATATTTATTCACATCTGATTATTTTAAATTCTGTGCCTTTTATACATGATACCTGGATGATATTTTTATCGTCTGGGAGGGTAGTGATGATGATGCTCTCTCCCTTCTTGAGTATATGAACCATACTACCGAATTCTTGAAATTCACCTTTGTGAGCAACCTGTCACATATTACCTATCTTGATATTTGGTTGGAGAAGGACTCTGTTAACAGTAGGTTCATGGCTAAAATTTACAGGAAAAAAAACCTACTCCAATAGTTTCCTCCATTTTAACAGCATCCATCCATTGGCCCAAAAGAGGGAAGCTGTCAAAGGTCAGTTTGTACAAGCATCCAGAATGAACATCGATGAGGAAGAGTTCTGGAATGAGTGCCTTCTGTTAAATGGTATGCTTTTGAAGCGTAGCTATCCCAACAAGTTAATTGATGACCTTATGATTGAAGTCATGAACAAATGGGAAAATGGACATTTCCCCCCCCCCCCATATTGGATGGACCAGTATCTATTATAAATTCATTAGAAAACATTCCAGTCACCACTAATAATCCTGTACTCTCAGGGACAATCAGGGATGGGGTTGTGATCATGTCAATTCTTTCATCACGACATTTTCATCTGATGGTATGACCATTAAAAACATCCTTGAAAAGAACTGGCATTTTTGACACAAGAAGGTGAATGGAGAGAGAAAAAAATGACTTAAAACCATCTGTGCTGTTCAAGAGGGGCAGGAACCTCAACAGCATCCTTGAATCTAGATATTTTAATACAGATAAAAGCTTGGGAATGAGAAAGTGTGTTTTTTTTGTAAATACTGCACTTCAATCCTCATTTGTGAACAACTATTTTTGAATTTTAGTTTGATCAAGATTAATAGACATTTCAATTTTCCAGTCAAAATGGGTTGTGCATGCTGCATGTTGCATAAACTGCCCCAGTTTCTATACTGGCAAAATGGAGTGTAAATTGAGAGAGAGGATCTATATGATTTTCAAATAGATAAGGAGATGAATGCTCTGGTTAAACATATTCAACTGGACACAATTTTAGATTTTGTATCCTGGAACAATTACAACATCCAAGGGGTGGTCCATGGAATTTGCTATTAGACAAGTGGGAATTATTGTGGCAAGTATGAACTAATGCTCACAATCATCCCGGCTTAAACAATTCCATTTCTGTTTCCAGTGTTTTGAGGCTAAAATCGATGCAGAGATAGTCATTGGGCTGAAGGAGTTTTGATACTGTTGTCTTTATGTTTTTATATTTATATTCATCACCTTTTTCATTTTTTCCAATCATATTTATTATTTTGCATGTTTGTTAATTTCTGATGATGTAATTCTTCTGCTTTAGTTGTTTTGAATGTGACTGCAGGATTGACTTTTTGATTGATTGATACAATGAATATTCACATGTGATTGGAGGACACTAGCTACCTGCCAGGGATTGTTTTTTGTTTTTTTTTTTTTTGTCCTTGTCTGGGATTGGTTATCTTCAAGATTGTGGGATTGGATAAGGTAATAGGGGTGTGGTGGATGTGAATTCTATGACTGGTTCTCTCACAACACCCACAGACTGGTTAATTTCTGGGGGTTTGGCTAATGTGGAATTATGATTGGTTAAATGTTTTAAAGGTCATTTTATCTGAAGAAGTTTCATAAGACTAGATGATAACGCTTATTGTTTCAACATTTTTGGATTGTATTGTGTTTTTACTTGTCGTTGGCTGAGTTTGGATTTATTTCTCATTAAAGTAGATCTGCATTCAAACCATTTGTCCATGTCATGCTTGGTATATTTGGTGTGTTTTCTCTTTCTTATGTTTTTGGGTAACACTGAAAAAATATAAAAACAAGATTTTTTTTGTTTTTATTTTTATTTTTATTTACATTTTGAAGTTTCAAAAACTTTGATCTTATGGTCTCAACCATAAGAAATTTGAAGGTTTTAAACTTCAAAATTTAGAAGCAGACCATATACATATATATATATATATATATATATATATATATATATATATATATATATATATATATATACAAATATTCCTTTCTTTACTAACCAGTCTTCACTCTCTCCCATCTCTGACACTGTTTGTTAACTTATTAATAATCCTTTCCTCAGCTAACCAATGACTCGCTTTATTTCTTTTGAATTTGGTATTTCTTATCTCAGCATTGTTTCTATCAATCTGCCCTCTCTCTCTCTCTCTCTCTCTCTCTATTCACCTGTTGTAATTAAAATAAATTAAGCTTCTCTCTCTCTCTCTCTCTCTCTATTCACCTGTTGTAATTTAAATAAATTACGCTTTGTTCTCTCACTAGACAATCTTACTATTTCTTTGGTTATCCTGTGTTGTATTGTATTATACCTGTAACAATGGCAATTTTTATAACTCTGTTACACTATATTGTACTTGTAAAAATGACAATCCAGATCAAATGTTTCATTCTGCTACATTCTATTGTTTTACTTTCATGTAGTATGAGCTTTTCTCAAAGGAAAGGAAATAACTTGAAATCTATTTTAGAGACTAAATTTAGGACCCCTAGTAATAGAGATGGGATGTTTAAGTGTGGTATGTGCCGTATTTGTAAATATATAGACACAAGCACTTATTTTACTATAGGTAATAGGAAATTTAAAACACCAGGAAGATTTGACTGTACGAGTAAACAAGTTGTCTATCTAGCCAAGTGTTCACTTTGCCCAGCTTTCTACATTGGTAAGATGGATAGAAAGCTGGGCAAAATAATTTATGAACATATTTACTGTATAGATAACAGTAAATTAGAAAACGCATTGGCTAGACATGTGAATGGGAACCCAGGTCATACATTCAAATTTGAAGTTATTCATCAATTAAGAAGTGAAGGGAGGGGTGGACCAGAATCATTAAAATTAGAAAAGAGTGAATTACTTTGGCAATTGAGGTCAAATGCCTGCCAATATCCAGGTTTAAACGAAACATGCTCAATTATGTGCATTTTGCAGTTAAAGAATCTAATGAGCTAAAGTAAGTTATCAAAGAATAAATACGTGGTGTTTACATTGGGTTTAGGAATACATTATATTTGTAATATTTTATTACATGCAGAAGTTTTAGAATTTATATAGACTATAGTACATTTTTATGTTCTACACGTTTGTGAGCTGTATAACGTTTTTGATAATGTTTAAAGTTTTTTGTTACTTGAAAACATTTTTTTGATCATCTAATATGGGTGTACTTTATGTGATTACACAAGTAATATGTTTTTAAACATTTAATTTTGTATATTTTCATATGTTACATTTTAATTAACACATTTATAGTAACTTTTTAATAACAATGGTTCGTAACATAAATTATGTATTGAGTGTAGATAATTTTTAAATGTCAACGTATTTAATTTATTCAAACATGTGACTTGGTTTTATCGTATTTAAATGGGTTGGACTATAATGCCTGATTGTTTGTTCTGAAGAAGTTGAGGTGTTTCCTTGACGAAAAGTGGATTCTACAATTAAATGCTTAATCAAATAATTTTGATTACTGTACGTTCTTAAACTATTGCAGTACGTGACTTCAAGCTATCTGGTGTAACAGAGTGTGTTCAGGTTCCTTGTTCTGTGGGTTCTTGGCAGTACTTTTTTACTCTTGTTGGTCTTTGTTCATTAAAACTTATGTAACATTAAGTGTGGTATCTTGGTTTATTTCTGGATACAGAAAAATCTTTATCACTTAGACTATGGATCAAATTTGAATGAAGATGATTAGTATTCCAACTAGATGATAAAATACCTTGGACATTTTTGGGATAAGAAATAGAACATTAAATCGAGTTTCAACTTATTTCCTCAACTTACAGGAAGTGGACATATTACTACTAATGTACGGATTTCTTTTAATGACCGTATCAATAATCAATGTACAGATTTCTTTTAATGACCATATCAGTAATCAATGCACAAATTTCATTTAATGACCATATCAATAATCAATGTCCTAAATTAAATAGGAATTTGAATTTATGTTGTTTCATGGATGATAAATTCATAAGTGAAGAATTTCTTAAAATTAACTTGGTCTTGACTGATAACAGCTCTGGCACTACTGCTTGTTGGAACCCTTGCATGATAAAATTTCACTAGAAAAAAGGTTACACCTCTTTCCCGGAGATTAATTGCATAGTATCAAAAGGAACTAAAACATTTAAGAAAAAGAAGTATTATTATCACATATGAAAATTTATTACAAATAATATAAAAAGGAAATATAACATGTTGAGCAAACTTGCTAAAAAATTCAAGTGAAGATGATATATTCACCTATAAAGACCATTTGCATGCAGACTTGTTTGTCCACTGATGCCTCATTTTGTTGGAGGATTAGGGATGTGGGTAGGTGAGTGTTAAGTTAGGAAAGGTAGGAGGCAGAGTAGCAAGTGATGTTATAGGGATGGGATTCTTGGTGTTTTTAGCATGAGACAAGTGAGATGTATGACCTTTTGGTATGGGGTTTTATTCTACTACTGTATCTCCATGTCCAAGTGACCAGGAGTAACAGGCCTGGCAGCAAGTAAAAGTTTATGCTATGTATGGTTGGGGAGGTAAGCCTGTTACATTTGGAGGGTAGCTGATTGTGTGAGTGTAGTTGCAGCACAGGCTGGACAAGGGTTTGGCTCAATAGCAGAGGCATTTGTTTTATAATACAAGAAACAGCTCAAGCTTGACCTTGTCAGTAAAAGCTGCAGTCTCGTACATAGCCCAGCCACATGAGACAGAATAATGCAAGCAGCAGTCTACTGTTGTACTGCAAATCTAGGTAATGTTAACTAGGGACTATTCTGTCACAATGTTGGGTTATAGGCAAATCTAGGTAATGTTAACTAGGGACTATTCTGTCACAATGTTGGGTTATAGGCAAATCTAGATAATGTTAACTAGGGACTATTCTATCACAATGTTGGGCTATAGGCAAATCAAGGTAATGTTAACTAGGGACTATTCTGTCACAATGTTGGGTTATAGGCAAATCTAGGTAATGTTAACTAGGGACTATTCTGTCACAATGTTGGTTATAGGCAAATCTAGGTAGTAAACTAGGGACTATTCTGTCACAATGTTGGGTTATAGAGACTGATTTTACTGGCAGGTGCAGCATAAGATTGCAGGCAGTGGCCATTAGATTGCTTGAACTGTGTGCTGTAACATGCCAGAGAGGTTTTTGGCAGCAAGCTGTGCATGCATACCTCTCAGCTGTCCCTGATTTTGATTCAAAGTGCATCTCTGTCCCTTTTAATCCCTCCTAAAATTGGTGAAATGTTTTGAAACGGTGATGAATTACACTTAATAAATAATGACAATAATTCAAGTTATAGACTTCTTTTACTTCAGAAAATATATATGAATTCACATTCTGTTATTCTATCAATGTCTCTAGTTAATAGTACTAATATTTTAAAAGTGTCCCTTATTTTTCCCTGATTATTTCTAGATTTGTCCCTGAGTTTGTTAAGATTTGCCCCTGATTGCTTGAGAGCTAGGGTGCCATAAAGTGGGCAAGACAAACAATGTGGTTGGCCTAGTAATGTGAAGGGGAAAAAGGGAGAGGTTAGGAAGCAAGGTTATGCTAACAGGTGACTTTGTTAGAACAAGGCATGGTCAGCACATAGGCCTATGTCGGTAGCTGGGGGGCTTGGTGTCTAGTGGCAGTTCAGGAGAGCAAAGCTCTGCCAAAGAGTTACTTATGAGTACCAGAGGAACAGCTTGAATTTTGTTCGCATAGTGATCGATGGTGGGTGAGATAAAGCAAAGGGGCCTATTTCAACTTTCATTGTTTCATTTCAGATTACATGATGGATGTTTCCTGACCTCAGTACCAAGCATTTCTGTGAAATGGGTTTTGAGTGAAAAACAAACAAGGAGGAGGAATAGGCAAGTGTAGCTGATGTTGTTGGGGGTTCCAGGGTGCAGCACTAACAGAGAGGGGTTATAAATGAAGTCAGGTGAGTGAGGTAGTGCATAGAAGGGCTGGAAAACCCAGCATCTCAAGACTGGGATTATTTGGAGGTAGTAAAATTATTAGTCAGCAATTTTATACACAGGCAGTGTGCAGGCTGGGTAATGGTGGTACTCACGTTGAATGCTAGTTAACGGGCTGCAGTTAGCTGGTGCTGCATAGAGGGGAGGTGGAGGGGGGTATGACAGTAGTACTAGAGAATGATGCATCATAGGCATTGTGGCGGTCGGCATATTTACTCACCAGTTGTGAGGCACAGCATTTACAGGCTGGTTATGCCTGGTTATGGTATGATCAGTGTTTCCATAAGATGAAAGTGGGTGATAAGACCCTGTGGTGGGAAATAAGGCATGTTGATATTTGGTTGGCAACCATGTTAGATAGCTAGAGAACTGGGAGGAAGGTCAGTGACAAGGCATGGAATGTGTTGGGCATTTAATTGGGGCAGTTGTTCATGGCCAGTTTGTCAATTTCCCATGCTTGTTCAATTTGCAGGGATTCCATGTCACAGCAAAATGCTGGCATAAGGTTGGTGGGCTTGGGCAAGGACAGTCCATGGCTGAGGAGAATGATGGATATACAGCCCCTAGTCAGCCTAATTTTTGAGACAGAGGTAATTATCAAGAACAGAGGGCGTCTTTGCCATTTAGAGAGACAACAGTAGATATTCTCATTCACCTATTAATGTTTTAGTTTTGCCTGCATTTTTCAAAGGTTTTCCAGACGCATCCTTAGTGGGTGAGCTTTTGGATGGCTTTATGGAGGGTTGCCATTTAGTCTACAGTGGGGGGAGTAGTGATTTAATGTGTAGTAATTTAAGGTCAGTCAGAGGGAAGGAGAACATTATGCAGAAATTAATAGATAAAGAGGTGGAGGTGGGGAGAGTTTTAGGCTTGTTTGAGGAGCTTCATTTTCAAGAAATGCACAGTTCACCTTTGGGATTACTGCCCAAAATGAAGCCTGGGGAATTTAATTTGATTCATCATTTATCATTTCCCAAAGGGGAATCAGTTAATGATTTAATCTCCAGAGCTGACGCGCAAGTTCAATATGCATCATGGTGATGCTTTGGGGATTATTAGGGGTTTTGAGTACCCCTGGTTGGTGACTCTTGTTATCAAAGCAGCTTTCAGGCTGCTGCCTATTAGGTGAGACAATTGGCCTTTGTTGAGGATGTCAGTGAATGGTACGTTTTATTTTGATATGGTAATGGCTATGGGGTGTGCCACTGCATGTGCTACCTTTGAAAAATGTTGTTCAACATTTTAATAGATTTGGTAACAGAGGGTGGTCAGCTAAAGGCCTGTTCATTACCTAGATGATTTTTTTGTTGGTGCAAGGACAGGTTCGGTCACTTTTACAGCTATGTGTGTGGAATTGAGTGTGCTGTTAGCACAGGATAAGCTTGAGGGCCCCATTAACTCTTTGGCTTTTTTAGGCTTGACAGAGGATGCAGAGTGGAGATTGTTTTGTTTACCGCAGAATAAATTGCTAAAGTTGAAGGATAAAATATGGCAAGTTAAGGATAAATAGAAGATCCAGATTAAAGAGGTTATGGAATGATTTAGTTTGATTAATTTTGCTTGTAGGGTGATTGGGCCAGGTAGGAATTTTTGTAGGTCAGTGGCTAATTTGTTGAGAGGTGTTAGGAGCAAGCATCATTTGGTAAGAATCAGCAGAGGGTTTAAGGAGGATTTGAGTCTATGGGCCATTTTTTAGACAGTTTTAATGTTTTTTTTTTTCATTTTGGCAGAAAGATTGGGTATCATATGCTGGCTTGTGTTTATTTACAAGTACAGATGAGATGCACATTATGGTGGCTTATTTGATACAGAATGGCTTGCATAAAGATGGCCAGTATCTTGGTCACATGATTGGAAGAAGGATGGGGCTTTTCTGAGAATATGCCAATCCTGGCACTTGAGTGGTTTGGAAGGAAAGGCTGAGGAATAGGAGGGTAATGTTCTTCTCTGATAACAAAGCTGTGGTCCAAGTATTAGCTAGAAATGTGATGCAAGCATTAGCTAGGTCTCTGTTAGTTGCGTTGGTTTTGAGGAAATTGGTCTTACAAATTTGAAGATTAATTTCGGTTTTCCAGCTAGATGTGTGATAAGCCATAGCATTCAGATAGCTGACAGCCACTTACAGTTTCACTTTTGCAGGTGCTGGTATGGAGCACCAGATGCAAAGGTGGAACCAATAGTATTGACAGACAACTTTTGAAACACTGGAAGTCAGTGGCTGGTTGGTTAATCCAACACTCATGTGTGGATTCCATGTGGAAGGCATATAATTCTGCTTTAGCCACATTTGCGTCATTTGTGGGTCAATTGCCTTTTTTCTGAGAGGGAGTGGTCAGTGGTGTTAGTGATATGATATGTAATACATAGGTGGTGTCACGTTGAGGCAGTTAGGACAATTAAGGTCAGTGCAGCAGGTAGGGTATCAGGACTAAAAAATGTGACAAAAGCATGGTTGGTGGGTAGGTGGTTAAAAGAGTGGGAGAAGGCCAGTGGCTGGAAAGAAGATGGTCACTATCCATTGACAAGGAATATTCATAGGGGCTGTTGAGATATTTGACAAGGTTTGCTGGATTACATGGTTTGGGCAGCCTTGGCTGTGCTTACATGCTTAGGGCATTGTGAATAGGAGAGTTGGTAGGGTCTTTAGTTTGGAAGGCTATATGCATTATAGATTCAGCTGTTTTAATTCAGTTACATCATTCAAAGACAGGTCAGGTAGGAAAGGGGTTTCAGGCAGTGGTGCCAAAAGGGCAGGAGGTGCTGTTGTGTCCAGTTGCATTAATCAAACAGCTGCAAAGTTTTGGGGGGGTAGAGTGGCTAGCAAGTTGGTGTTTTAAACAAATAATGCTAAAGCCTTGCTGGCTGATAAGTGAGAAAGGCTTTGAATCATTAAGGTATTGCAAGGGATAGATTCTCTGCATGCTGCCTTCAGACTGGGAGAACATCTGATTTAGCAGAAGAGGGAAAATTAGTTGAAGTAATCAAAAGAGCAGGGCACTGGTCATCTAGAGCCTTTTTAGAATATATAAGATAATATGTTGTTGAATTGTAGAAATTGTGTTTTTGTTTTGCAAGTGGAAATCTTGTCATTTTGGTTCATTCATTTGTGTTCTGGACAGTGAGGAGAGTAGGAATAAGACCTGGAGGAAGCATGTTGTGTTTATTCTGAAAGCAAGTGGAACGTGTCATGGCATGGATTTAGAGGTCTGAAGTGGCATCAATTGTTCAGTAAGTTTGAATTCATACAGACACCATTGGGAATGCCTCATATTGTAATAGTTCCTTTAGTGGTTAATGACTTGGGTTGTGTTCCCAAAAGGAGACTGTTAGTGAGGAATATTGGAAACTTGCTGAGGTTAGGCAGAAATGCCCACAAACATTGGTACTATAGTCAAAAACTGTGCCGTGTTTGGTTTGGAGGTAGGCACATAAGCTCAGGTGTTTGGAAACATCTAAGTGGTTTGTAAATCACAGAACTGCTAGAGTGCAGTATATATATATATATATATATATATATATATATATATATATATATATATATAATATGGTTCACTATTGAAATGTCGGATGGCACTACATCGACTGTACTATAGTCTAACACGGAAGTTCGAAAATAGTAATGTCGACGACAAAAAAACAATCTAGGACTGTGTTTTAACATGGGTTGAAGTAGGGGAGATGTTTGTAGTTCTGAATAATACTGAACACCTACCTCGACCCATGTTAAAACCATTCCTAAACTGTTTTTTTGTCGTCGACATTACTATTTTCGAACTTCTGTGTTCGACTATAGTACAGTCGATGTAGTGCCGTTCGACATTTCAATAGTAAACCATATAATATACCATATATAGTATATAACATTGGTGTAAACTATACTATATAATGTACCATATGTAATATATAATATATACAGATATATATATATATATATATATATATATATATATATATATATATATATATAGGTCTATGTCAGAGTTCTCAGAAACTCAAAATTCATACAGTTGAGACCATATGATCAAGTTTCTGAAAACTCGAACATAAAAAAAAAACACAAAAATGCCCCCTGCACCCTGCAAACCCCCTACAAATTATATATACCAACTCTGAGATTGCACTACAGTGAGGAAAAGGGTAAGTTTCTGATCAGCACTGTACCGTGATCTCCAATAAAAAGCTTCAGTTTTTCAAAAACTCAGTCATGTTCTAGACTGTATGAATTTCGAGTTTCTGAAAACTAGATCAACTGATAGGGACCTATATATATATATATATATATATATATATATATATATATATATATATATATATATATACACTCATGCACACACACGTACACAGTCATATATATATATATATATATATATATATATATATATATATATATATATATTTATATATAGATGTATATAGACACACACACACACACACAGAAACTCAGAAAATTCAAAGGAAATATATTAAAGAAACAAATGGCCTTATACATCTAGAATATAAGGAAAGGATGCAGAATTTTGTTATCTATTCTCTAAAATATCAGTGACAGACAGGGATTTGCTACTTGTATACAGGGCAAGCTAAGATGTTCACTCTCTCTCACTCTCTGTATGTATATATATATATATATATATATATATATATATATATATATGTATATATATATATATATATATATATATATGTACATATATAAATATATATATATATATATATATATATATATATATATATATATATATATATATATATATATATATATATATATGGGTCTATATTATATGCTCGAAGACTATTTTCTTCAAGCACTTAAATGCTTACACGTAAACAGGGAAAGCTGTAAACCGCAAATGGCCACTTCTGCAAATTTTTTCCCAGGGAAAAAAATTTGCTTGGCCGATATTGGGAATTACCCTTTTCTCCAATGTAGAGCGATCTCGGTGTTGGTATATTTAGTTGGGGGGGCACATTAGTTCAAAGAAATGGCATGCCAACAAAACCAGCTGTGCCAACAGCTCCGCTAATTTAGTACTAACACAATGGGAAGAAGCCGTATGTTTTTAATGATTGCAACTCTTTATGTCATTTTATTTTATATTATGGACATTTTGTTGATGATGTGTTTTTTTTATTGCGTCAGGCTCTACTGAACAGTCAGATCAGTTTTTTTGCCTTTTTACGTACAACTAATTTTCTTAGCTTTACTCACAATTGTTCAAATGATTGTATAGATTTTCTGGATGTTTCCATCTCTATCTGTGGCAAGGGTTTTAATATGAAAATTTATAAAAAATCATGCAAGGTTAATAGCAAGTTACATGCAAAAAGTATGCACCCTAAGAGGGTTAAGGTAAATGCTATGAAAGGTCAGTTCTTTAGAAATGCCCAACTTCATAGTAAATACAGTGAAATGTATGAAGCTTTTGATGTCTTAACTGAAGAGTTTAGACAGAGAGGATACTGTGACTCTGAGATTCTACAGATGCAAAATGATGTGGTTGCTTGCAAACAAGATAGAGCCAGACCATTCTTTGACACCAACATTATGGAATCTTACAATTATAGTCAACTCTGAGAATTGACTTAGAATGTGTTTGACTTATTCCAGTGATGTAGCTCCAGTGTATGAAACAGTTAAGAAACACTGGGGTATTCTGATGTTTGACAATTAGTGTAAGAATACGCTTGATACTCAACTGCATTTTCTGTTCAAGAATGCCCCTTTCCTTTAGAAACTGCTCTGTTATAAACCATTAAATATAAAGGATGATGAGTAACAGAATAAGTAAGAAGAAAGGGATTTTTCCCTGTAACAGAAGCAATGTTTGTAGATATAGTAGTGCTGATGGTTTATTTGTGCATCCAGTTTCCTATACGTTTTTTGAGTTTAACTTATTTGCAAATTGTAGCGCACAGAATTTAATATATCTTGCTATCTGTCAAACCTGTAGTTGTTACTATGTGGGAAAAACCATAGAGACCAAATCAGGGAACATCTTTACAATATTAATAGGCAAGACATGAAGAATGCTTTAGCAAAGCATGTTGTTAAGGAAGAAGCAGAACACAGTTTTAAATTCATGGTTATTGAGACGTTACTTGTCACAGACAGAGTGGGAGATGTTGAAGTTCAGACAGAGAGGTTAGAGACAATGGATTCTCAGACTTACAGCACATAAGGAAATAGGGTTGAATGACTTTGTGCCTTTAAAACCTGTGCTTAAATTAAGAATGTTAAACATCGACTGGTTACTTAATGTGTATATATACCTACTTGGTCTGATGGATTTTGGATCTGAAGAAACACTGCTTACTAGTGCAAAAGCACTCATCTTTTGTTACATATTCTTTTCATTTTATTGTACTATTAAAGTGTTAACTCATCATTTAAAACATATTTCTGATCTACTGGATTGTAAGAATCAGTAAAGTGGTGCTTTTAACTGTAATAAGGAAATAGAGAAAGGAAGGTCTGTTGTTAGCAGTGGTTCTTGTAAATGAGAGGCTGGCTTAAGCTAGAATGGGGCACATAAGCAATGACCAAGGAAAAGCAAGCAATGGAGATACAGTTTACAGTGTACCTGGTTTTGTAGTTTTTACTGCTATAGATAGCACCAGTTGTTTGTTTTGGGTAAAGAGCATAAACTGAATGCACCTGTTTTCAAATAAGATGAAAAGTACAGTTTTGTACCTACCATAAATGTAGATGTTCGAGGATTCCATTGCTGCAGTCCTGACTATTGGGTATAGTCCGCGTCCAGTCGGCCCGAATACCAGAGTATAAGGCTGACGTCGGTCAGGGCGCATTAGACTGACGTCAGTACGTCAGGGTACTAATGCGCATGACCGACGTCATATCCTCAGTCTTTTCTTGCCCCAGATGTCAGAAGACCCTAAAAAGACAAGTCCCAAAAAACCTGCACCAAAAACATGTACAATATATACAACAATATATACAAAAATATAAACATGTAAACTCACCTACACAACCACCCCTAAATACAGAGGGGAAGGAGGGAGGGTAAATTGGACTGCAGCAATGGAATCCTCGAACATCTACATTTATGGTAGGTACAAAACTGTACTATGTTCTTCGTCTTCCATTGCTGCAGTCCTGACTATTGGGTAGAATCCCAAAGCAGAGGTAAGGGAGGCTGGCAAATTATAAAGAAGTAGGAGCTGACAACATGCCTTGCAAAACAGCTGTGGCAAAACCAGCCCTAGACTTAGAGTAGATAGGAAGGTGATAATGCTTAGAGAAAGTATGCACTGAACTCCAAGTAGCTGCTTCCAAAATATCCTTAGTAGCCACCCCCCTTAGAAATGCTGTTGAAGTGGCAGTAGCCCTAGTGGAATGAGGCCTAATCCCAGCTGGAATCTCCTTGCCATGATGGGAATAACAAAATGCAATGCAAAAGCCAATCCACCTAGAAATAGTTTGTTTTGACACAGGCTTGCCCTGAGAACTCAAAGCAAAAGAAACAAACAACTGCTGAGACTGCCTAAAATCCTTAGTCCTGCTTAAATAATAACGCAATTGCCTGTGTACATCTAAAGTGTGCAAAATCTTTTCCCCTTTATTTTGAGGGTCTGCAAATAACGTAGGCAAATGAATAGTTTGGTTTAAAGCCACACTAGAAACCACCTTAGGCATAAAAGAAGGATTAGTACGTAATGATACCCTATCCTTATGGAAAATCAAAAGGGCTCTACTGCCATAAGGGCCTGCAACTCAGACACCCTTCTTGCAGAAGTAATAGCCAACAGAAAAGCAGTCTTCCATGACAAGTATTTCAATTCAGCAGTAGCTGCAGGCTCAAAAGGTTGTAGAGTAAGTTTTTCCAACACAAAATTGAGATCCCAAGCAGGAGTAGGAGCTCTACGTGGGGGTCTTATATTCTTTGCCCCTCTAAGAAACTGCTTGAACAAAGGATGCGAAAACATAGGTGGGTCACAATCATAGTGAGCTGAAATTGCTGCAGCATGAACCTTTATGGAAGAGAAGGACAAACCTTTGTCCAGTAATTCAGTAAGATATTGAAGAGCCACACTCAAATTAGGCTCAGAAATCTCCAAATTCTTTGCTGTACTCCAAAATAAAAATCTCTTCCATTTTTCTGCATACACTTTCCTTGTACTAGGTCTTCTAGCTTCCATAATCACATTTAAAACTTGTTGAGGAAGTTGAGACCTGCTGTGTTTCAACACAGAATATGCCAAGCTGTTAGATGAAGAGAGTGTAGCTTGACATTGAGCAGATGACCGTCCTTCTGAGATAACAGATGAGGAATCAGAGGTAAAGGCCATGGAGGCTTCTGTACCAGACTCCGTAGTAGAGGGTACCAGTGTTGTCGAGGCCAATCTGGAGCTATCAAAATCATCCTTGGCCTGTCTTGTCTGACCTTTAACAGTACCTTTGGAAGAAGAGGTAGAGGTGGAAAGGCATACACATGAAGGTTTTTCCAACTGAAAGACAGAGCATCCACTTTCCAAGCTGTGTGATGAAACCCCTTTGTGCAATACTTTGGCAGCTGGTGGTTTAGTGGAGAAGCGAACAGATCTATGTCTGGAGTTCCCCATGACACTGTCAGTTTCTGAAATACATGAAGATCCAGTTTCCACTCGTGGGGATCCATGATTTGTCTGCTTAACACATCTGCTAAGGAGTTCTGTGCTCCTGGCAGAAACCTTGCCTGAAGAGTTAGTTGCAGGCTTAGCGCAGTCTCCCATAAAATCATTGCTTGCCTGCATAGAGGATAAGAATGTGTTCCTCCTTGCTTGTTGATGTACCACATGACAGTTGTGTTGTCTGTTAGAATCAACACCTGCCCTGGAAGAAGTAACTCCTTGAAAGCCATTAATGCAAACTGGACTGCTAACATCTCTTTCATGTTGATATGTAGATGCTGTAGTCTGGCAGGCCACTTGTCTTGTATCCACTTTCCATTTAGATGAGCTCCCAAGCAATGTCCGAGGCATCTGTCGTCAAGATTTGACTTGCCTCTGGCCGGGTCACAGACAGTCCCTTGTTTAGGTGACATTCCTGAGCCCACCACAAGAATTCTTTTTGAAGGCAAGGTATTATTGGAATGACAGTGTCCAAATCCTGGCAGTGCTGTGTCCATACATTTTGAGATACCATTGTAACTTCCTCATATGCAGTTTGGCATTGGGAAGCACCAGAATACAAGATGCCATGAACCCTAATGCTTGAAGGACTGTCCTTGCAGTCAGCACGGACTGATGAGATAGTTGATGGAAGTAAAGTGACAGACTCTTTTGTTTGTCCGGGGTTAAAAGGCCATCTGGGCTGCTGTATTCAGTCTCACACCCAGAAAGCACATGTCTTGAGAGGGTACTAGACTGGACTTTATTTCGTTCACAGAATACCCTAGGCATCTTAGCACTGCGATAACATATTCCAGGTGCTGTAGAAGAACTTCCTTTTCTTGAGCCAGAATCAGGCAGTCGTCCAAGTAAGGATAGATTTGAATTCCTTGAAGCCTGAAATAAGCTATTACTGGAGCCAGAACCTTTGTGAACACTCTGGGCGCAGTAGATAAGCCAAAGGGCAATGCAGAGAACTGATAATGAGAATTTCCAGCTCGAAACCGCAGATACTTCCTGCAACTTAGCCTTATAGGCACATGAAGGTAAGCTTCTTTGAGATCTAAAGTTACCATCCAGTGATTTTTGCCCAGCAGAGGTAAAAGCTGTTGTAACGTCAACATCTTGAACTTGGGAATGTCCAGATAAGTGTTGAGGATAGATAAATCCAAAATTGGTCTCCACGTGTTTCCCTTCTTTGGTACAAGGAACAGGCGAGAATAAAATCCTAGGCCCCTTTCTGATACAGGGACTGGCTGAATGGCCCCTATGTGAAGTAACTGAGAAACTTGCTTGTGAGCCTCTTTTCTTTGTGGAGGAGGAACGTCTGGCATGCCTTTGAAAGGGGGCATTGTATGGAAATAAAATCTGTAACCGTGGTGAATGATATCCAACACCCATTTGTCTTGAGTAATTAAATCCCAATTTTCTTTGAAAAGAGACAGTCTTCCTCCCAAAGGAGCTGCCAAACGTGAATCTGCTGGCAGCTGAAAAGACAGGTCATTGGGTCTGTTTACGAAAGGACTGACCCCTGCCCTCACCAGAAGTCTGAGCAGGTGAACTCCCTGTTCTAGGCCTAAAAGAACCTTGAGCCCTGCCCCTACCACGTCTAGACCTACCTCTAGACTGAGAATCAGAAGCAGGATATGTCCACCCCTTAGCAGGCCAATTTCTACTAAACTTCGGTGGCTGCACCTGCAAAAAATCTTTAACAGTTTGCATAGACTTAGCTTTGTCCTCCATTTTCTTTAAAACTGCTTCCACAGGCGATCCAAACAACACATCAGACTGTAAAGGAGCATCCAAAATCCTTGTCTTAACATGCTCAGCTAAATTCTGATCCTTCAACCAGGCATGCCTGCGAAGAACAGAACTGGTAGCAGCCACCCTCGAGGAGGCCTGTACAGCATCAAAACCACATTGCAAAGAATGCTTACCCACTTGTTCAGACACATGAACCAAATCCAGCAACTCTTTACACTCAATACCTTCCGCCAAAGCATCCACCTTAGATTTCAATTGTGAAAGGAGATAATTCTGATATTTTAGCATGTGAAACTGACAATTCAAAGCTCTCATGGCTAGAGTGGAAGAAGTATACACTTTCTTTCCCCACCTATCCAAAGCCCTTGCCTCTTTATCAGTGGGAACAGGATTTTTAACCACAGAGGCCTTTACACCCTTAGGCCCTTGAGAAATAGTTTCTGGGTCCGCCCTAGGACTCTTAAACAAATATTTATGAGCTTCGGGCACCCTATAATACCTATCAGGCTTAACAGGAGCAGGAGGCAAAGAATCAGGGTTCAGGGAAGCCTCTGCAAAAACATCTTCCACCACATTCAACACAGGAGGAATAGCTAAAGGCCTATGCTGGGGTAAAAACAAGAACTCCCTAAGCCTTTTCCTGGAATCGGAGTAATCCTGGCCTTCCCATTTAAAGTGCTCCCTCATGGAATGCAAAGTCTCTGAAAATGAGAAATCCTCAGGCGGAGAAGCTGTAGGAGTGGAATCATCCACATCAGAATCAGAATAAGTGGGATACTCCTGCATCTCTTCCACAGAAGATTCTGAAGCCTCTGAACACTGTTCAAAACTATCAAACTCCGGTTCCACCCTAGGCCTCTTATCAGGCGGGGGCATAGAACCCCTAATCATAGTAATCAAATCTTCTGCCATTTTAAGCATATGTTTCTTAGGTACAGAACCCGAAATGCTAGGAGAAGCCCCCAGTAAAGCTGAACTAGGCCTACCTCTTAAAGAAGTTTTGGCAACAGAAGGAGAGGCTCTAACTACCTTGGGAAGAGAGGGAAGAACAGTCACCTGAGAAGCCCCCTCAGCCTGGCCTACCTCCTAAGAAGGCACATCCTGTAAGAGTATAGTTTCTGCCTGGGACTCCATGGAAACTCCTGGCAAAACCTCCGGCTCCACTGAGCCTTCTAAAGAACCGACGTCCGGGACTGCCGGTTCCTCAACCCTAGGCTTCACTGTTTTATCCTTGCGCTTCTTGGAGGAAGCGGGCGTCGGAGCATCCGACGGCATTTTATAATTGCAACGTTTCCCAAACACTAACCTGGCACAGTCTAACCTCCTCTTAATAGTGCGTTTGTTAAATCTAGCACAAGAGCGGCAACCAACAACGTCGTGCTCAGGCCCTAAGCAAGGTATACACAAGGTATGATAATCCCTATGCGGTATCTGTTTCCCACAAGAAATACAGTTATTCACTTTTTCTGACATCCGGTAAAATACTGAGGCAAGAAAAAACAAAATGTTCCCCAACGGGGTACTTAGCCAACTCTGTTTCGGTCTGAAACTCCGGTTTCGGAAATATTTCAGTACGCCAACCTGCACTCGCAAAACTGCTTCTGCATCGGACCATGCGGCAAAAAAGACTGAGGATATGACGTCGGTCATGCGCATTAGTACCCTGACGTACTGACGTCAGTCTAATGCGCCCTGACCGACGTCAGCCTTATACTCTGGTATTCGGGCCGACTGGACGCGGACTATACCCAATAGTCAGGACTGCAGCAATGGAAGACGAAGAACATCTGAAAGACACTTACCAGTGTTTTTTGCTGATTAAGCAAACATCTGAATTAAATTTTATTTGCAAATTCTAACCTAATGTCAAATCAACAACTACAGTCCAATGACTGTTTGAACTGGCTGCCGAATGTAATCTGTGTTTCTCAAAATTGTGTGTGGGATCATGCATTTCGATACATAGGAAACAGAGCTGACCTTCACTTGTGCATCTCTTAAATACCCCCTTTTTATGTTGTCTTGCATACATGGGCAAGCAACACCTTGGTTTGTCAGCTAGTAATGCTCATCTGCAGGTACTTTTTAATATTAGAACATTAAGTCACATCTTAAACATGGAATTCTCTACTAGATGGTTTAAATAAGGAATTAGAGTATATGATTGATATGATGCCTATTGAGAATCAGCTAACTGACCATTTGTCAAGTGACAAAATACTGGATGCTATAGTTAGCCAAACATCAAAAAAATGGTCCATAAAGATTTAATAAAGTATCATTCATTTTGAAGTTTCTTTAATTTCAGCAAAGCCATCAGCATGACATTCACATCCATGGCTTTCTTACTTTTTAAAAATTTATGATTACATTCAAGCCGATAAAGCCAAACTCTCCTAGATGTGGGCATGTGAGTTTGCCTGTAGTTCAAAAACATGGGTCTTTAAATCCAGCTGATGTCCATAAACAATAAGATGCCTGTAAAATATCACAACATCCAAACTAACAGGTAAAAAGGTCACTTAGACAAACCATTCAGTAACAAGTGCAAAAAAGGATGGAACATACATGTTCACAGCTAGTGAGGTTTGAATTTATTGGTCTGAATATAACCATAAAGACTTAAACAAAAAAAGTCATGCATATTCAGAATCCATATAGCTGAAACATGATGTCCTTAATAGGTCATTCTCATATATCCCATGGGCCATCTTTGCAGGAGATTTAAAGTATCACACAGAGAAAACTCTAGCTTGGCTAGGTTTTTCTTCCATTTTTACTGAACTGTTTGTCTGTGTGCTTGTCTGTGTGACCTTTTTACCCTTTGGTTTCTCTCTCTCTCTCTCTCTCTCTATATATATATATATATATATATATATATATATATATATACACACACACACACACACACACACACACACACACACACACATACACACACACACACACACACACACACACACACCAACATATAAACTGCAAAAAAACAAAATTATGGACATATATTCTGATGCTTTATTGAAACAAAATTCAAAATCACCAACAGACCACAGTTAAGCTTCTGACTTTGTCAATTTCAACAATTGGCTTAAGTACTGGTGTCATTCAAAGGGGATCCAATGCCTGTCAGCCTGGGATGATATGCTCGACAAGCCACGATGCTTCGCTAGGGACGGCTTGCACCTGTCACCCCTGGGCTTTCGGATATTGGCAAAGGCTCTTGCTACCCCCATAGTGCCTTTTTTAGGCAAGGCTCAAAAGACAAACCCACCTCCATAGGTATCACAAGGGATAAGAAACTAAGAGTAATGCTAGTCAACGCCAGAAGTCTAAACCTCAAGATGCACGCACTTGAAACTCTCCTTAGCATGGAGAACATCGATATCTGTGCAGTAACAGAAATCTGGTTCAGGGCTCCCGAGAGCACCCCAGCACTACCAGGTTATACCTCATACCATGCTTTTCGCCCCCAAAACTTGGACCAAACCACAAAAGGAGGGGGAGTATCGATATTCATCAAAGATACCCACACCTCCAGGTTGGTGGCAAAGCACGAAGCATCAGAGATTATCCATGTGCAACTAACAGTGAGTAAAACTGCCTTCCAGTTTATAGCCTGCTACAGACCACCCTCCCAAACCCAGGAACCCCACTCGGCCTTCCTGAGAACACTGGAAAATATGAAGGTCTCTCCAAACACCATTATATTGGGTGACTTCAACTATAGATTGGGAGCATTACTCTAGCTCCAGCACCCTAGCCCAAAGGTTCCTAGAATTCATAAACTCAAATGCTATGGAACAACTTGTTACCACTCCCACAAGAGGAGAAAACATACTGGACCTTATCATCACCAACATGGGGACTCTATGCTCCAGACCAGAAGTGTATCCCTCACTGGTAAGATCAGACCATAAACTGATCTCACTGGATATTCACATCCTGACCCCATCCCCTGCCCAAAAAAACACAGTGAAAAACTTCTCTAAAGCAAATTTCACACTCCTCAAAACTGAGGTGGAATCCTTCAAAGCCCCCGGGCCTGTGGAAAATACGACCCAGACTGCATTCTATAAACACCTTCAGGAATGCATGGATCATGAAATCCCAAATAAAACCAAGACCCAATCCTCCAAAGGCAGACGTCATGTCTGGTGGACCCCAGCCATAAACAAACTATACATTAGAAGGAGGAAGCTACTACATGACAGAGCAAAATCCCAAAAAGGGAAGGCATCTCTGATCAGTATTAGCAAAAAACTAAGGGCACTCATAAAATCGTCTAAGGCCAGCTTTGAGAGAAAAATTGCACAGGACACTAAGGATAATCACAAGGCTTTCTTTAGTTATGTTAGGAACCTGGGTGGGAATTCCCAGATATGCTCAGAATTAGTCCAAATTGACAAAAAATACACCGAACCCACAGACATTGCCAACATCCTAGCTGACAGGTTCAGCGCAAACTTCTCCCCCCCTCCCCACCAAAAGGGCAAATATCTATCCCAGCAGAGTGCTGCCCCCCTGATATCTCAGATGCTCAGGTAAGAGCCGCCCTCTCCAAAGCAAAAAACACAGAATCAATGGGACCAAACAGTGTCCCAGGCTGCGTCCTACATGAACTCCAAGAAGAGCTAAACCCAAACATAAAACTACTGTTCAATCTCAGCCTTACTACAGGATATGTACCCAAAGAGTGGCGTACAGCAACAGTGGTCCCTCTCCACAAAGGTGATGCCTCAACGGACCCTGGAAACTATCGCCCCATAAGCCTGACTAGCTTGGTCTGCAAAGCTATGGAAAGGATCATCATGGACCTCATAAATAAAGATATTGGGGACCTACAGACACTGGATCCTACCCAGTTCGGCTTTGTTAAGGGAAGATCCTGCCTTTTAAACCTGGTCGACTTCTTTGAAACAGTCACCAAGGCCATTGACAAAGGGAAGGTGGTCCACACAGCCTACCTGGATCTCGCAAAAGCCTTCGATACAATATCTCACTCGGGCATTATAGATAAGCTCACCAGCTTAAATATAAACCCCTATGTCACTAGATGGGTTGCAAACTGGCTCAAGGACAGAACCCACATGATTAGAATTGCTGGAGCCATGTCAGACTCCAAACCAGTTACAAGTGGCATCCCACAAGGCTCAGTCCTGGGACCTCTCTTGTTCGGTATATATTTCTCGGAGGTACAGGCCAACACAGAAGGACTGTGGCTGACCAAGTTCGCAGATGACTGCAAACTGGGTGCCATAATCAACTCTCCAGCCGACACAAGCATCCTCCAAAAGGGCCTCATAGAAACAGACAACTGGTGCCAGAGCCATGGCCTCAAGCTAAATGCCAAAAGTGTATAGTCCTCCCCTTTGGCAAAACAAAGTGCCCACAAATTACCACATAGGTGGTAATCCATTAAGTACAGAAGAAGTAATTAGGGACCTGGGAACCCAAGTTGATAGCAATCTCTCATTTGACAACCACGTGGCCAAAGTGGTTAGAAAAACATTTTATATAGCCCACCTAATCATGAAGAGATTCACATCTAGATTAGGGGAGGTCATCGTGCCTCTTTACTCATCCCTCATCAGGCCCATAATTGAGTACAATGCCCCTTTTGGGATGTACCTTATCAAACACCTGCAGCAACTGGAAAGACCCCAAAAGTACCTCACCAAGAGGATCAAAGGGCTCAAACAGATGCCATATGCTGCCCAGTTAAAGAAACTCCAGCTCTACTCAGTGGCATACCGCCTGCTCAGAGGCGACCTGTGCCTGACATATAAAGCCATGTCCAACCCGGAATTAAGGGACATGCTGCACCTCAAAAAATCCAAATCCCATCGAGCTACACGCTCAAGAGACTTGAACCTCAGCACTGAAATAAATAGGACATGCTGGTGGGACAGATTCATAACCCAAAGGCTCCCTTCACTCTGGAATAAAATCCCAGTCCAGGTTAGGCAGAGTCCCTCACTGAATCTCTTCAAGAGGAATCTTGATGAGTGGATGGGAGATCGTAGGTTTACCCCGGGTATCACTTCTGTGTCACTGTTAGACAGAGGCACAGTATACTAACCTCGAAAAAGGGCATAGCAAAATTAATTTAAAATGGGTGGTGAAAGCCAAACATACTCTGGCTAGGCTTATAAATGCCCTAGGGCAGATAGCCTAGTATGAACCTATGAACCTATGAATGCATATCTAAGCTGCTGGTTTGTTTTTTTGCAGTTTTTGATACTTTCAAAACTATGCATATTTTGGGTCTTCCATATCTATCTTTCTATATATGTATAAATTTATGTACACACACACACACACACATATATACATATACACACATATATATGAGAATGTCGATTGCACTCATAGTTGACCCTCACAACATCCAAAAAGACTGAGCAACTATACATTCATTTGCAATCCCATGAAATTAAAACACAACTAATCATAAATTTGATTGTGTAATTACCTTGTGATCATCACAACACTATAAATTAGTACACTACAAATTCCCTGCACCATTCACAAAGGTAGTGTTACTTAATCTAATTTTGCAAAAGGTACATTAAGAACAGCATATTTTAGAGAACAGAAAATGTCACACTACAGAGCACAAAAATACCTTCCTTTAAGTGGAGGCTTCTCCCCTACAACTTTTTAATTTTTGTATCCCATCTCCACAGTTTCACAGCTGTGACTATATTACAGTACCCTGTATATTGCACTGTAGTCAAACAAACAAACATACTCCTCTGCAAAGTCACAGAAACTTGTTATTGACCAAATGAAGTACAACCTTTAGTGTGTATTTGTGTGTGTATATTATACAGCAGCATAGCTTTTCACCAAAAGATAATTTCATTGAAACTGAAATCATTAGAAAAAATTCATCTAAAACACTCTTCTGGAAACCTCATTTCATCGAATCACAACTCACAGAAAACTACAGAAGTGTATGTATAGCATGTGATGGTATAGTTTTGGACACAGCAGTCATTAGATAAGTCTGTTTGCAAGATTATGTGTGGATTGTAATGGCTACCCTACAGTTTTACCCCCAGATTTATAGAGGTTTGTGTTTCTGTGCCAACAATGATTCTCTGTGTATTGTATTTTTTTCCTCAATGCTTGTGCAATCATGGAATTTGTATACATATGATAAGGTAGTGTTGGGATTAAAGCCCCCCCACACACACACACACATGGAGGGTGCAGGGGCAAAAAATAGGTTTTGCATGGTATATTTGTTGTGTATAATTTTTCTGTGAACTGTGATTCAATTAAATGAGCTTTCGTCGAAAAGTGTTTCAGACAAATTGCTTCCAGTGATTTCAGTTTTAATTAAATTGAGCTGTTGATGAAAGGTACACACCCATACACACACACACATACACACACACACACACACACACACACACACACACACACACACACACACGCACACACACACACACATACATACATATAAGATAACCAAATGATATATATATATATACTCCTGAGCCATATGACTTGCAAACAAAAAATAAAGTGCAGCACAAGACAGTCAGTACCTAATCTTTTTAATGCAAAAGAAAGAAGTTTAAAATAAATCTTCATTCACTAACTGCAGTTTGCCAGCTCTACCATTAATATAATGCAGGACAAAATCAACATGCTGGTTAGCCAAATGGAATATTTTCTAACTGCAAACATCTTAATTTCATTCTAATCAAACATAAATAATCTCAGTCATCCACTGATCCTCCTACTGCAGACTTACCAGCCAGCATCCCCTACTGAATGTTTACCTTTTATAGACTTGTACAATGATTTTCTTTCCTGAACTGAAATACTTCTCACTAATAAGCAATGAGCTGCTTATAGATAACATTCAGCTCTTTTTCTTCAATCATTTTCTATGATACTTAGAAGAAATTATCATAATTTCACCATTTCATAAGATTTTGCACCCACTTTTTCAATATATTACATATCAATTTGGCCACGGTAGTGCAGCGGTTAGCATTGCCACCTCACAGCAAGAAGTTCTCCAGTTCGATTCTTGGCTGGGGTGCCTTCTGTGTGGAATCTGCATGTCCTCCCTGTGGTCGTGTGGGTTTCCTCCGGGTGCTCCGGTTACCTCCCACATCCCAAAGACATGCTGCAGGTCGTTTGGGCACTCTAAATTGGCCCTAGGCATGAGTGTGTGCATGTGTGTGCCTTCTGTGGAAGGTTGGGTGCCGGGCGGGCAACTTGACACTGTAAAACTCCACTGCCAATCATGAGCAGACAGGTGATCTGCTGTGGTGACCCCTAACCGGGAAAAGCCAAAAGAAGAAGAAGGTTCTACCTTGTGATCTCTGTCATGACCACTTTGAAAATGTATCAGAAAATGTCATTTGGCACATTTTTAAGACAGAATTGTATAATGACACTTCAGACTTTATGACGTAATACATAAAATCAGCATTCCAAATGTTTTGGGTTCCCTATTATATCATTGAAGACACAAAATCTCGGATGTGTCTTCATCAAACTGAAAACAATGACAATTTAAAAGAGCAAAAGGGCATATAAGTGATTTCTTTCCCTGGTAAAGAAATTGCTTGGCCGCCTCCATTACATTGCCGTTTTCCTCACTGTAGTGCGATCTTGGAGTTGGTATATTTAGTTAGGGGGAGTGTGGGGGCACAGCTCCCCACGTTGAGGGGTGTGGGGGGGGGGGTGAAGCCCTCCACTTTGATTTGTTTATAGTGTTTTTTTTAATTGGGCCAAATGATTTCTTTTACAGGGAAGGAAATCACTTTTATGCCCTTTCGTTCTTTTAAATATTCGTTGTTTTCAGTTCAATGAAGACGTACTTGCGATTTTGCGTCTTCGATGATATAATAGGGACCCATGTTTTGCCCCACAATTGTATTAACTTCCAATGCAATTAGACTATATTTTTCTGGTAAATATTCACTTAGAATTGTATTAAAGTTTAGCACTTTTACACCATATTTGGAAAATATTGTCTGGGAGAGCTCTCCTCAAGAACATCAGTACTGTCTTTGCTTACTTGATCTCAAAGAGTGACTACAACTATGTATCACCTTTTGAAATTATATTGCACATTGGTGCATCACATTTCATGATGTAGGCACCCAAGATGAATATTCTGAAATTCCCCTACATAGTATTAACAGCTGCCAAAATTATGTCTGCATTTAACTTGGAAAAATTTTCTTCATTATAATATTTAAGTTCCACATTCTATACCAAATTTACAAATTATCATCTATGAGACCAAACATTAATTATTGCATTATCTGCCCTTTCTTCATCCCAAAATTTGATTTCATATAGAAAATATAAGAAACTGCACATTTGAAAACAAAAATCACCTTTTAAAATGAATTTCCACAATTACACCTCAAAATTCAGAATGCAGAAACATAAGATAAGCATCCTTTAAATTAAGTCCCACACTATCTAGATCACTCCTTCTCTCTTCCTAAATTCATGTTCAGTGTCTGTTTTCCAGAAGCCCCCCCCCCAACATCATAAATTCATACTTTTTGTTCCAGGTCCAAAAGTTACCTTTCCACCTACTCTCATGCTCATGGCTAGTGTTTGTTGTCCAGCGTCCCTCCATCTCCTGAATTCGTCTTCAGTGCTCATTACACAGGGTCACCTCATCTTCCACATTTATGTTCGATGGTGTTTTTCAGAGTCACTCTCTTTCTACCACCAGAGTTAATATATTGTGTTTGTTGGTAACCATAAAGTGACTTATGGTCCATATTAAGGAAATTATTTGTGGTTATCAGTTATGGTGTCACAGTTCCTTGGTTCATTTTACTAGAGGTTCTGTAGTATTTGTTGACCAGGTCACACTCCACATCCTTCATGTTCAGTGTTCATCCATTAAAGGGGACCACCATGATCTGGTATTTGTCCCTAATCTCTAATTACTGCCTCTGTGGTTTTCTTATTTTCTTTATATGTGTATGTGTTTCTTCCTTCCACCTCCTATACACCTGTTGTTTAACTGGTTATAATCAGTTCTGTATGCATAGCACCTTTATCTTTTCCCTTTGTCTTTCCTGCATGGTTATGGATGAAAATGGTTTACAAAATGAATTGATAATTAATTAATTAATTGATTAATATCAAGTTATTAAATGATAACTAGACAAGTCTATGTACAAAAATTAGGTGGGTTAAAATTGCAGAGAACAGGCATTTCTAATTAACATCAGCTACCAAATGACTAGTTAAGTTCAAAAATGATTGCAAGACAAAATTAATTTGTGTACACTGTTACCAAACATTTCTCATAATAACCATCCTTATTTGTTAGCTAGCAGATAAGGTTGAAAGTAAGCATTTTCTTACACACACATGTAGTTCAATGTTTTATTTAAATAAAAATCATGTGCATTTAGTGCCTCAAAATAAGACTTTTAAAATTGTTAAATTATGCATAAAGCCACATATTTCTGCTGCTCATCAGATGGCAAAAACAAATCCAGGTACAACAGTGCTGCTTATAAATTTATAAGCAGATTTGTTATTTGGATGTTACATTTTGCTCATATTCTTGTTTATTTATTGCTGACCATTTTAAACAAAAGCAAAAATGTGCAGGTAACCTAAAAATGTTGGAACATATTCCTGTAGCTTTAAATATGTTTTGTTTATCTCATATGATCCTATTCACCAAGGCTGTGCCTGCAAATGTTTAATTGAGATTAGTACACAACCTCGATAAACAAATATAAATAAATAAATATTACAGAAAGGCAGCTATAAGTCAAAATTCAGCTATTTTGGAAACCTTCAGAATAATGCCCAGCATTGCACTGAGCTGATACATAACAATATCACCTATTCAAATCCCAAGGACATAGCAAACATATTAACCCAGAAAAATGTGGTGGTGGTGTATGGCTGAAGTACAAATTATACTACACCTGGCTGCACTAACAGTCTTTCCACTGTCACCTGCTGAAATACATAAACCCATTATTCAGACAGTGGTGCAACAGGCTGACACACTCAACTTTAGTACAGAAGTTTGTGGGTTCAATTCCCACACCTGGTAGATCAATTACTGACACTGCAGTGCACCATAATGGGGTGCTGCATTTCTGAGTGTGTCAATCTTCAGATGAGATGTTAAACCAAGGAACCATTTTCTTGAGTTGGTGATAACCCAGGTGGATGGAGAAGAGTAAGGGTCTTTTATTTATACAAATAAAATATTTACCGATTATTTACATATTTACAAAATTTACATAATATATATTTATAAATTGCAATTTTCCAAATCCTTCTTTTAGTGATTACACATTTATATATATTTTTCTATCAAATTTCTTTTCTTATCAGACCCCCACTCCTTTTTCTATAACCACCATCTAATTTTATTCAATATTACTGCCAAAATCCATTTTCCATTAAATATAATTTTATTTATCCTTTCATTCTGTATAACCCATATAACCTAAAACATTCTTTTATCAATTTTAACATGTTTTTGCTTCTGTTTTTATAATAACTATATTTATTCATGCCCATATTTATCTTATCCACGTTTTCATTACCTTCAAAAAAATTTCTTTACACAACTTTTCCCGTAATTTTATTACTCTTTTACATTTCAAAACACATTTTTACTTTCTTCTTCACCACAATATAAACATATTCTTTTAATTTTATTTTTATATGGCATATTCCCTTTTAATGGTAATTTGTCTATTAACAATCTCCACAAAAATTATTGGCAGCCTACTTTTTATTACAGCATTTATTTTTTATTTTTGTAGCTTTATTTTTTTTCTTCTGCTAACTTTTCCCATGTTTCAACAAAATAATATCATATTTTATTCTTGTACCAGTTTTTTCTCCATTTCTATTTTGTCAATTTTTATTTTCCAAATTAATATTTTCTCAGTAACATTTTATTACTTCATTTTTAATAACATTCATTATTTTTTCTTTTATATCTTCTTTATTCACATATACTCCTCTTTTTACAGGATTCAGTGTAGAATCCCATATGAATGAACAAAATCTCTGCAGCAATTTTTTTCTAATAATTGGTAGCATAAATACACTTGTTAAATATGCTATTTTCCCACTAAAACCAAATTTGTCATATACATCTTTTTTCCAAATTATAGTCTATGTTTCCCAAAACAAGAAAATTCCTTTTAATTCTTCTATTATATTTTCCCATTGTATCCTACTTACAATCTTATTACCAAATTTTAAACCTAAGAGAGATATTTCATTCATTGTAAATTGAATTCCTCCTATCTTAACCATATCTCCTAACCCTCTACTTTTCTCTTTATGTAAAGTCATTCCTATTGCTTCTCAACATTTATTTAAATAACATATTACTTCTTTTATCGATATTTTGTTTTTTTGCAATTATTATATCATCAGCCTAAGTTAAGAGAACTAGGATTCCTAAGCCTTCAGGCATTACATACTCTGCTTTCTTCATTTTATTATTTATTTCACATACAATTGCATTCATTGTTAAAGAAACAAGTCTATAACTCATTGAACATCCCTGTCTCACACCCTTCTTCATTTGTATCTCCTTATTACTTAACCAACCATTTACCAAACTTTTTATTCTAGTATTTCTATAACCAGTCATACATACGTTCCTAATTTTCTCACTTATATTACATTCTTTCATTATTGTCCACAAGGTCCTATTGCATCAAATGCCTTACTAAGATCCCCGTCATAAGCTATTAAAATCATCCATCATCTCTTTTACTATTATTAATAGTTCGTGACATTCCTTCCCTTTTATAATATACATACTGTGTTCCATAACACTTTTCATCTTTCTTTCAAATCTTTTCTGTAATATTTTCATAAAAAACTTATAATCATTATTGTTCAGTACTATAGGTCTCCAGTTTTTTTTATATTGTTTCCTCTTTCTTCCAAATAAATTTAAGTGTACTACTGCATAATTCTTTATACATAAAACATTTACTTAGCTATTCATTCAGAATATTTAAAAATATTCTTTTTGCCATTCCATTAAATTTTTATACATTTAATATCATATTCTATAAAGCCCTGCAGGCAAATCTATATTTACTTGTCCTAATACTTTATCTAATTCATATAAAGAAATCTTCTTTTCAAATTCGTTATTGTCATGTTCTATTTTTTTTTACTTCTATTATTTTTAAATTCTTCTTTTCTTCTTTAAACATCTCTTGTACATATTCTACAACAATATTCATAATTTGTTCCTGAGTTTTCCTATTTCTCTTTTGTATTTTTCATTTCTCTCCTTACACTGCTATCTTCTTTTATCAGTCTACTTATATACACAGAAATGTCCTCTCTTTTTCCTTGTAAAATATCTTTGTTTAAATAATAGCACTTTAATTTTCTCTTGATTTCTTATACAATTATTTCTCTTCATCAGAATATGCTCTATCATTCTTTTCTAGATTTTCCAATGCATCTTTATACACTCTTTATAGTTTTCTTTGTCCACTTTTCTTACATCATGTAACCACTGTAAATAACATTTTATATATTTAATCTTGAAATTTGCCCACCATTCAGACCAGTCTTTATAGAAAGTTCTCATCATAGTATGATCTCTCCATAACTGTATTATTAATCTTTTCCCAAATTTTCTCATTTAACCTTTTTGTTCCTTTGCCTATTTTTATATATTCTTTATTTTCCTTTATATTTATTAATATTGCTAAATTATCCAAAAAACATAATTCACTTGATTTTCCTTCCCTTATGATCAGTGCCTTCTGGTATTATAAAATAATCTATTTCAGTTCTATATGTATCCCTTCTATTAGTCCATGAATTTCTGTCCCAGAGCATTAATTTACCACACTTCATAACTTCTAATAGTTTTCTTACATCATTTCCTTTCTTTTTACATTTACATTTTGTCACAATTAAAATGTCCTGTCAATATAATATTCATGTTTACCGCTACATAATCTAAAATTTGACAAATCAGACTTTTTCTTTCTTTGCAAGTAAAATATGCATATAATTCTATAATTCTATATACTTGTTCTTCCCATTTTAAGTCCACAATAGTTAATATTCCCATTCTTATTTAAATTGTGTATAATATTTTACTGTACTTCTGCAAAGAATTCATATTCCAGAACATCTATATTTTCCCCAGTTCTAAATTATCTTTCCTGCCCGTAATCATTCTGTTTGCAATCTTTCTTCATTTGATAAGAATCTTGTATCTTCTAGTACAATTATATCTTTATCACACTTATACACCATTACAAAACCATTGTACTTCTTACTATATTTTTAATACTATTCACATTTACAGAAAGCATCGTAAAGTTATTACTTTCCCTTTTCCTTAATGTTCTAAAGATTACATTTTATTTCTCATCCATTTCCTTTCTTTTTTTTTTTCTTTTATGCCTATTCCTTTAAATTTTCTTTTTTCTATCATTTATCCTTTTACCAAATTAATTCTTTTTTTTTCTTTTTACTACTTCCCAATTAATATCTTATTCATCAGTTATTTCATAATATTTCTCCATTCCTTCTCTCTTATCTCTTTCTTTGCCTTCTTATCTAACCTTTATTCTGTTTTCACTACTTCTAACATTTCTTTTCTTTGTTTTTTTTCTTTTTTCTTTCACTTTCATTATTTTAAAGTCTTACAATCCATCCATAAATACCTGATTTTATTACATTTATAACATTTCAGTTTGCATTTTTCTATGTATCATGATTTAGTTCCCCACAAATGTAATATTTTTTCTATCACAATTATTTATCAAATGTCCTTATCCACACAAAAAAAACCATATTTTGGGTTGCCCCCAATATTTTACAGCATGCTTATTTCTTTCAGCATTTATCATTCATGGAATATGTACAATTTTATCTTTTTCTGTTTTAACACAAAATTACATTCCCATCCGCCAGTCCATAAACCCATTTTATCATAAACCTTTTCCATGTCCAATACTTTTTTGCATAAACCATTCAAATGTTTTAAAGTCTCTCTCTCTTTCTGCTTATATTCAAAATTATACACATATCTTCTTTTTTGTTTCCATGTTACATGCTTTTATTACATACAAGTTCCAGGGATTATAGTCCTTCTTTTTCCATATTGTCCAAGAAAATTTCCTATTGCATAAACAGTTTCAAATATAATGACACAAAATGTCTCTTTGTTTATAAGAATAAAAGTTCTTACTTCTTGAGCTTTTACACCCAAAGTAACTATTAGGTTGTCCCAAACTTAATACCTATCCAGTTCTTGTTCTTCTTTATTTTGAATTCTCATTACATACCTCCGCTTTACGTTCTCTTTTGATTTCTGTTTCTTTTCTGTTATTTCCATAAGAAATATTTTCTGCTCTACCATCATCTTTCAGGATTAATTCAGCTTCTTCTCTTTGTATTTTATTCATTATATCTCCTTGTGAAACAGGTCTTTCATTTTCTGGCTTGCATGGCATCAACATTTCTTTTAATATATCATCCCAAAACCCTACCAACCAGAAGGTTGTAAGAACACACGACTTGCTCATCACCTCCTGTTTTTCAACTACAACAAAAATGCCTGCGTAAATGGGTGTGCCTTCGTTGAAGGTTGAATGTCGAGCTGGCACCTCGGCATTTCATAAAAATCTACTGCCAATCATTAGTGGACCGGAGTTCCACTGTGGCGACTCCTTACCGGGAAAAGCCGAAAGACAAAGAAACAAACATCAAGATTTGTCATGCTTATCTATCAATGCAAGCCTGTTGAATATGAGAAATATAATATGCTAAGACATTTTCATGGGATTAAAGAATATGTTTGGCTGGTGGTTACATAATAGCTTGCTCAGTTGTCACATGACTAATTACATGACTCATGTGGCCTGAGCCCTCTTCAACAACGCGGAGTACCTGTCTCTATGTGCAGAGGGATGAAACCCTGATTGGTAGCCTGGTAGAGGAGGAACCAAGCAGGGAGGGGAAGGATTGAAAGGTCATGGTCCACTCCCTCTCCCAGGGAGGGGGATGAATTTGATTGCACTTGGGTACACATTTGGCAGTGCAATTTCCATGGTGGAGATTTTGGAAACCACTACTATTGCTGCATGTAGAAGAGGAGTGCGGCTTTGAGAGAACAGCTCTTGTGAATGTGAAGGGATCATACCTCTAAACTATCGAGATTTTCACAGAATATCCAGATTTTTGCCTCATATTTTTAGTCTGTTTCTCATAAAATCTGTAGTTTTCTGACAAATCACTGAGGATTGAAGTCACTAAATAATGACATACATTTAAGTTTCACACTTGTTTCACACTTCATATCCTTCAGAAAATGCATCTTAACACAAATCCAAGTATTCTAGCAACTGTCAAAGTTTATAAGAGCACTATTTCAAATCTGTCCCTATTTGTTGTGCCTTTGTCCCCCCATTATTTTAGGCTTTGTCCAGATTTCTTGCAGTAAGAGGTTGAAAGGTATGGAGGGGATGTCCTACACAGACAGCCCATTCCTGCTTCTTTCTTGGTGTGTGCAGCTACGACTGGGGAGAAATGAAAAAAAAAACTAAAACCACTCCTGATGGCTGTCTAAATGATGACTCATCCAGGTTGACCCTCAGCCTGGTAATGGGAAACAAATGGACCGATTGTCTGGGAGAGTATGAAGCCTGACAGACATTAGAAGCAAAACGTGAAAAAAAAAATCAGGTACCTTAGTCTTGTTTGGTATATGAATTATGTAGTCAAGTTTTCCTATACACCACTGCACTCTGAAAGTAAAGGCTGATGGAGGTAGCAGCACAGAATCTCATGTTTAAGTCTGTTCTTTCAAATTTTGAATGTCAAGTGTTACATCCAAAATAGATAGCCCTCCCTTTATGTGTGTTTTGGTGGAAAGAAACTGGAAAAGCAAATGTCTTTGCTTCCTAAAGAAACATGTAATTATGCCACTAACAAGAAATAAAGAGCAGACACAGACATATACAATTAATTGCACTTGCAAAAATATTGCATCCACTCCTTGATAACAAAATGCAGGGTTACAAAAAACAAATGCTTATATTTTCTGAAAAGATGTTGATTATTGACAAAGTTTAAGAAAAAAAATCACCTTACTTTTCAGTCTTTCTTGCATTACATGACCTTATTATTTTCTTTAGTAGCTTTTACTGTACTTATTTGTTAAGCCTAGAATTTGCCTCCATGATATAATCTGTCTGCCTTTCACAAATGCACTCAGTGCTGTAAAACAAGTAAAAAAGACAGATGTGATTAAATGATAACATTGTTTCTTTAGCTAAATACCTACTTCCTAACATGATATGATATGTTTCTTCTTGAAAATTTATTCTAAAATCATTTTTAAAAAAATCACATAACATGCTTTTTTAACAGATGTTATGCTTTTCATCATGTTTAACCATGTGTTTCCTTTTCAGCTGCTTCATTTAAATGTAATAATTTAGGCATGCTGATTTGTTAAGACTGTGTTTCCTGCCCCTTCTAATTGTGGTATTCCTGAACCAAAGGAAATCTGAATACTTACCCTGACAAATTGCATTTTTACTCAACAGGAAAATGGCAAAATATCAAATTTACACCAAAAAAGAAAGAAAGAAAAATAAAAACAATTAAATAGAAACTGTTTAACTTTTTTAATGATGGACAAAATAACAAAGAAACCGGAAATCTTACCACATAAATAAACCTTTTCCTTCTGATGAGGTTTGTTTGATAGTTTAACACATGGCTTAACCTCTACCAGGCCTTTTTAACTTATTTAACCTTATTGTAATGCCAGCACAACAAAAGGCTAAAAGTGGAGAAGGATACATGGTACAGATCATTTATTTGTCTGGGTAGAGTAAGATTCCTTGTTATCCTAGACCTGGTCATTACCAGCATAGGAAATCAATGCTCCACACCTATGGTCACCCCCTCGTTGGTCAGGTCAGACCATAAGCTAATCACCCTTAACATCCACATCCCACCCCCCAGTAAGGAAACCTCCATAAAAAACTTCTCCAAAGAAAACTTCATGCTACTCAAGTCAGAAGTGACAAACTTCATGACACCCATGCAGACAGGAACTGAAAGTTAACTGTTGAGTCCTGCACTAAGACACTGTACAAACACATCCACTCATCCATGAATTGTACCATCCCAAATAGAACCAAGATGCCCCCCCAAAAAAATGAAGCCAGTCTGGTGGTCCCCTGCCATAAACAAACTTTACATCAAAAGGAAGAAACTGCTGCAGAAAAGAGGAAAATCCCAGGATGCAAAAAACTCCCTTACCAGCCTCAGTAAGAAGCTGAGATCCCTCATAAAATTCTCCAAAGCTAGTTACGAAAATAAAATTGCCAAAGATTCCAAAGATAACCACAAGGCATTCTATAACTATGTCAAGACTCTAAATGGCAATGCTCAGATCTGCTCTGAGCTGCAACAGAATGGCATTAATTATACTGATCCCAAGGATATTGCCAATATCCTGGCAAATCAATTCAGTGCCAACTTCACCCCCCCCTCTCACCCCCTAAATGGCCCATCTCAATACCGGAAGATTACCAAATTCCAGTAATAATGGCCACACAGATAAAAAACGCACTCTCCAAAGTTAAGAATACAGCATCCATGGGACTAGATGACATCCCAGGCTGTGTACTACATGAACAGGCACCTCACCTAAGTATCATGTTTAATCATAGCTTCACCTCAGGCTTCATGCCCACTGAGTGGCGCACAGCTACAGTTATCCCACTCCACAAAGGGAGATCCACCTTGGATCCCAGGAACTACCGCCCCATCAGTCTGATGAGCCTGATCTGCAAGGCCATGGAACGTATTATCATGGAACTTATAAACAAAGACATTGGCAACCTTCAAACACTGGACCCCACCCAGTTTGGGTTCATGAAGGCCGATCTTGTCTCCTGAACCTGACTGACTTCTTCAAATCAGTCTCCAGAGCCATGGACAAGGGTAAGGCGGTCCACACAGCCTATCTGGACCTCACCAAGGCCTTTGACACCATCCACCACTCTGGAATCATAGATAAACTTACTAAGCTAGTCATTAATCCCTACGTCACTCGATAGGTTGCCAACTGGCTTACTGACAGAACCTACACTGTAAAAGTAGCTGACTCCAAATCCAGCTCCAGACAGGTGACAAGTGGAGTACCTCAGGGTTCAGTCCTGGGACCACTCTTGTTTGGCATCTACTTCTCTGAAGTACAGGCCAATACTAAGGGACTCTGGCTAACAAAGTTCACAGATGACTGCAAACTGTGAGCCATTACTGAATCTCCAAATGATGTGGATACTCTACAAAAGGGCCTTACAGAAACAGATGCTTGGCCCTAGAGCCATGGGCTCAAGCTCAATGCCAAGAAATGTATAGTTATCCCCTTTGGGAAAAAACATGTGCCCGTGAATTACCACATAGGTGGCAGTACACTAAACACAGAAAGTGTGATAAGAGACTTAGGGACACAGGTGGACATTGGTCTCACCTTCGATAACCACATCACCACAACAGTCAGGAAATCATTCTATGTGGCACACCTCATCACTAAGGGCTTTTCATCCAGAAAAAAGGAGGTCATTGTCCCACTGTACTCATCCCTCATTAGACCCATTATAGAATACAATGCCCCATTTGGTATGTACCTCTCAAGACACCTGCAACAACTGGAAAGGCCACAGAAATACCTCACTAAAAGAATCACAGGCCTAAAGCAGATGGCCTATGCTGGCCGCCTTAAACAATTCCAGCTATACTCTGTTGCATATCGTCTACTCAGAGGCGATCTCTGCTTAACATACAAGGTCATGTCAAACCCAGAGCTGTTGGACATGCTACACTTAAAGAAATCCCAATCCCTCAGAGCCACATGCTCCAGGGATCTAAACCTTGTCATCGCAATAAACAAAACATGCTGGAGGGATAGGCTCCTGACCCAGAGACTCCCCAGACTCTGGAATAGACTGCTCATACATGTCAAGCAGAGCACCTCTTTGGCCCTCTTTAAAAGGAACCTTGACAATTGGATGGGAGAAAGGCAATTCACCCTGGGGATCATGTCAGTCGCCCTGCTAGACAGGAGTCCAGGAAGTAAATAGTGTGGGAAGAAATATCCAGGGAATTGTTATGGCTAGGCTTGTATAGGCCCTAGGGCCGATAGCCTAGTACCAACCTATGAACCTATGAACCTATTTACAAAATACATTTAATGTGATGTAGCAGGATCTTGAGAAGGTTAATTACACAAATGTAAGATGGTACCACAGCTTCTCCCTGAATTTCTCTCTTTTTGGATGTTATGGCTGTAGTTTCAGCCTTTTTCCCAGTATGGACTACCTACTGTATGGCTACCTTGCAGGAAAAGAGTTGGCATTTAATTTAGCTTTTTTTTAAGTAGGCAAGATATACAAACATGCATCTCTTTTCATAGGGTGTTCCAAGACCACTGGTCTTCTTAACTGATTTGCTTAGCATTATATAATATTCAAGTGAAGGCAACAAAAAATAAACTCAGTTCAAGAGCTTGCTTGAATTTTTCCTTAATCCATAATATATATTGCTAGCCAGGGAATTTAAAGCATTCACTGAGTGCTTTTTATTTTTAAAACATTTCTACTTTCTTGCCTTTGACAATGAAACTGTTAAAAACGTCATTATTTGCTGCTACAGGTTTTGCATTGACTCTATTGATCTCATAAGAGGTCACTTAAATTTCTGTGATGTGTCTTGATGCATGAAGAACAGAGCTTATTGTGGAAAGTTGGATAAGTAACCCACAAGAATATAAAACATTCTGGTGCACTATAGCCTTGATGATGGTTAATTGGCTGACTTGTCATTTGCCTGCAGTAAAATGACTGAAATGCCCTTCTTTCACTTATTTTTTTCAGGCTACTTTGCTCCCTGCTAACTTCCACACTACAGCTTTGGAAAATAATCAGATGCAGGATTACATGACAATGTAGGCAGCTTCTGTGAGCAAAGAAATGCTAACTAGTCATATTTTGCCAAAGTTAACTGATTTTGACATGTAACTGTGAATTCCACTCATCCATGATAACCCAAAGAGGATTTGAACCTGAGTACTCTAGTTTTAAACTGGAAGTTATGTATTCACTGATTCACAGAATTATTCAAGCCTAGTGCTGCCATAAAGATAATATGTAAATATATGTTGCATATACATTCATATACCAATTGCTTATTGGGTGGTTAGTCAAGCAAAAGACCAGAAGGATATATGAGTTATACACTCTTTGTGCCAGTTTCCCTGTAAATGTGGTTACTTTTTCAATAAACTATGTTTAGATGTATGTAACTGTTGGTTTATCCATAGCTGGAGTCATATCTCTCAACCTTTTAACTCACAAATTCTGGACAAAGCCAAAAATAGTGGGGGGAGGGGGCAAAGGCCCAAAAATAGGGACAATTTTTAGTGGTGCTCTTACAAACTTAGAAAGTTGATAGAATAAGGTTTGTTAACTTTTATTTTCTGAAAGGTATGAACTTTGAAACTCAAATATCTGTCATTATTTAGTGACTCTGACCCTCAATGATTAGCCAGAAAAAAACACAAATTTTATGAAGATCAGACCAAGAATGTGAGGTGAAAATCTAAACAGTTGAGAGACATGGCTGGAATGATGTAGTCATGAGATCACTGTTATATAATAATGTTATTTTAAAAAGAAATATCTTACCTTTCTAAAATAATGCAATTTTATGTGACACCATTTATTTTCCATTCATCTTGCTGATACAGGTTTGTGAGGATGGATAAGCAATAGACTATACATTAATATACAGATACATATATGAGACCACTTGGACAGTACAGCTGTTTAATACAGTTGTTGCCATTTTTTTTCATATTGTTGTGTTGTGCATAGATTGTTGTTTAACTTGCAGGACAGACAGGTTTTAATTTAACATTTTAAAAAGAAGTGATTGATGCTGACATTAGCAAGAAAAAAGGATATTTATTTTAAATCAAGTCATATGTGATGAATTGGGGATATGCTGCCCATGCATGCACATATATTCATGAGAACACCTGTGTAGTACATAAGTTTAGTTAGTGGATGAAACTTGCATACTAATACCCTACTGAATAATGAACATTCTCAGACAGAGTTAATGTACAAATATCACCTGCCTAAGAACAAGTCTGCCTCTTCTCAGCAGCATATTAAACTCTGTAAAACGTGGACTGGAAAAAACAAACAGGCACCTTTTTATGCCAATTAAATATGGATTTGCTGTTTAGCAAACATAAAAAGTAAACAGTGAAAATGTAGGTTGTGTGTGTGTGTGTGTGTGTGTGTGTGTGTGTGTGTGTGTGTGTGTGTGTGTGTGTGTGTGTGTGTGTGTATGTGTGTGTGTGTGTGTGTGTGTGTGTGTGTGCATGCCTGAGTGTATAGGGGAAAGGGTAGGGTGTCAGAGAGCTCCTTCTGATTACAGAATATTGCAGCCAGAGTTCCACTCCACCCTGAAAGATTCATGACTTGATAGGTTAGTAAATGATAAAAAGCTCTATTTGTAGCAGTAGTGATGTGATAATGTGAGGTATTACCACCTGTGCCAGGAAAAATAGGGCAGTGTATGTGGAACATATGCCAGCATAGTTAGCTGGAGATTTGTAGACAATTTTGTGTCATTTGACTGTCACACTGACTTGTACAGAAGCTTGTGTTAAAAATATATCAGCAATGTTATTATAACTGATTAAATGCTTATGTTTAAACAAAGAATTCTGGAAGAGAAGAGTAGAAGTTTTTGAAATTGTTCTATACCTTTCAGATCGTGCAACAGGTCTTAGCAAAGCTCTGAGTGTGTATTGTACCAGAGTCAGATGATCAAATGTAATGTCATTCCATAACCAGCACTGAGAGGCTAGACCTCTTACAGCAGTTTGTTTTGTTTTGCTTTCTTTGGAACCTGATATAAAGATCTATGTCAGCTATTACAGTTAATTGAGTTCAGTTCAGTCAGTTAGAAGCTCATCACCTTGCTTTATTGAAGTAAGCATTTCAGCATCCTATCTTGCTTTGCTATATTAATTAAGTTAGCTAGGAAACAGTTATTCTTTACACAGTCAGGAAATACAGTGAGAATAGTTAAGTATTGTTTTTCTGCATCTGTGTGAATCTGTCCAACTGTGTTATTTTTTTTTCTCCTGTGATTGAAACTCTGGTGTTTATTGTACCTAGATATTTAGTATTCTCATGTTTTCTATTTTATTATTTATTATTAAATATTTTTATACCGTTCATTGTGGCTGGTCTTTTAGAGAATACTTCCAACATCTTGAGAGCACTTGTGTTTATTTTAGTGATGTCTTGGCCACTCTGAAAAGCCTTGCTGCTTTAGTTACACTCTACCATTTTTATTAGTATTAATTTTACTCAGTATAATTGGATACCCTTGTAAGAGCCTTAGAGTGACTGACTGGTGGCAGCATAGTTACCTTATAGTCTGAGCAGAAGGGGCACAGCTAGTAAATCTCTGCCAGCCTTTCCCAGGAGTGTGTGTGTGTGTGTGTGTGTGTGTGTGTGTGTGTGTGTGTGTGTGTGTGTGTGTGTGTGTGTGTGTGTGTGTGTGTGTGTGTGTGTGAAAATCAAATACCCAAGTGTAGGTGTGTCACCTACTAGGAACTGGGACACAGTGCTCCAAAGCGAGTCTTGTTTGCGATATGGAGAGACAGAGAGGCCAGTCCCAGGTCTGGAGCATGTTCCTTATGTGCTCTTGGGGAAATTTGTGCTTGATTCAGAAAGCTGCATCTAAAAATGCTGTGTAAATCCATTCCTGTTTTTAGTGGCTGCCTCTCACCAGTGACAGTGGTGAGGACTGAGGCTTCTTGATTGCTGGCCTGGGGTGGAGAGGTCTTCAAAAGTAGTAACAATTTTTTTTTTATTTGCTCCATTCTATTAAATCAATTTTAAATGAAACACTAATGCTCTTGGTGAGTAATGTTGTGAATCCAAGTTAGATATATCTATTAAGACTGTTTGTGAGTATATTTACAACATCCGCCATTTTCTGAAGGATAAGAAGTATGAAGCTATAATGTCTGGCTTTATTGCTTGATAGTAATTTTTAGTAATTTATTACAAAATGATTTTCAAATGACAGTCCAAAATTAGGGACAAATGAGAGGCACTGGGGAAGGGGGTTGCAATGCCTTACAATGTACAATACTTACATAACTTATACTTTGGATGTAAAATATTTCATCCAGCTACAATTACATATGCCGCAGCAATTTTGAAACCTTACGCAGAGGAACTATTTTTCATCAAAAACATATAAAATGTGCATAATAATAAAAACTTGATTTAACCCATCACCCATTATCTATGCATAGTAATGTCCTCCAGATTAGGCATTATCAGGAAAATAACACCATTATTCCATGAGTGGTTAAAGCCCTCCACCAGTGGCATTTGGCCTTATAATAGCCTTGAGTGGGCATTACTTTTCTGAGAGACCATGTGGAAAGGGTGAGAGCAAAAAATATTGTGCTCAGCTAAAGAATTATATTTTGACATAAAAATGTAAATTTTTATTCACAAATGAATTATTCAACTAGAAAACCTCCCTACATTCAGCGAGATATGTACTTAACATTTCTTCCTTTCTTCTTTTCTTCTGCTATAAGCATACTGATACATCTTAGCTACAATAGTTGTATCATACTCTAGTTACAACAACAAAACTTCCACATTGTTAGCTTCTAACAAAATTTCTTCCCACTTGCTGCATATACTTCTATCCCTAACGAACTCTAAGTCTAGCAAAGCAAGGGTATGAGATGGGTGTCATCCTGTCAAATAGAGGAAATCAACAGTTGTTTCCTAATAGTGTAATTTAGTATGAGAAACCTGATTTTCTACATGCATCAGCATCCCAAATAGTCTTACCTTTTATGTATTCAGGATTAATCTAAAATTTATATTACACCTAATCTTATTAAGATCTTCAAAAAATTCATAAAATTGTTGAGGGCTCCCTTACCCGCTAGCAGCAAATCATTGATGTAAGTGTAATAAGCAACTACCTTATGTTTTAAAAAGATGGAACTACATATATTGTAATTCAAAATAACTCATCCAAAGGTTAGCATATATTGGTTTGCAGGGGTCCTCACAATAGTTCCATAAAGTTGTTAGGAAAATAAGGCACCAAAAAGGATTACATTGTTATTCAGGCAGAACTCGGTAATTTCACAAGTGAAAAGTGACATGGGAGAATCTCCATCGGCACAGCCTCTAATACTACATTATATAAAGTGCTTTTCAGTGGCCTACATCTATAATGACCTAAAAAAGCTCATTCTACCACTGGGCTGAGTGCATTTTCATCAGCAGTTCACCTCACTTGTTTAAATTCAAATATGATTTTACTACATATTCATTAAATAAGAATACAAAACAGGCATATCTACTTAAAATACTGCAACTTGAATTTAGTAGTTGTCTAATTAAATTTTTGTGCTCAGTAGGTACATACACAGACACATATCTGTGTGTGTGTGTGTCTCTCTCTCTCTCTCTATATATATATATATATATGTGTGTGTGTGTGTGTGTGTGTGTGTATTAGAAACCCAACATTACTAATTTTTCAATTATTTCATGCACTTGCTGTATTGCAGTTATATACCTTTTCTTATTTATTTCTGATAAAAAGAAGTATTTGGCAAATGTTCTACACATATTTCATAGTACTAATCAGTAATCATTAACACAGTAGTATGCCCTTTATCAGAAGGTTTTACAATAATGTTCTTACTGTATTGCAGTTCCTTTAATGACAGCAAAATCAAAATGAGATCCAAATCAAATAAGCCATTGTAAAAAACTTTTGCATGAACATATTTCTAAAAATAGTCATAAATGCTGAGTTTACAGTAGGTAAAAAACTTCCAGACACATACAGTCCATTGATATCATCGTCACCTGAACAAGTAAAAAAAAAAAAAAAGAGTATCTTCACTATCAAAAGTATGATTCTTTAGTGATATAATTTTGAAGTAAATATTAATCAGCTAGAGGTATTTTTTTAATGAACTTACAGCTTTATTTCAACCTTGGACCAGTTTGGAGCATTTGTTAGCAAAACCTTTAGTCTTAGCCTTATCACAGAGCTTGTATCATCAGAAAAAGATTTAAAAGAGATAAAATTGCTACTTTAAAAGTAGTATTGGTTCTCGTTTTCATTTATTTTGATAAAAGTCAAATACTTCCAGGAATTCATTCAGAGCCCCAGCATGGGCTGTATAGCCCACAGAAAAAAAGGCCCTGTTGATACAAAGCAGTATTTTGTGATTGAGAGACACACTAGCCACAACAAGGAAAGACCTCACTATGGTCTAATCTCCATGTCCCTGAATCACATTACCTACCACAAAGTGCAGTTTGGCACTTGCTGTAGTAGATAACAGAGTTGGTGGCTACAGAAAGGAAACAAAGGCAACTCTACACATTCACTCTCCCATACATGATACACAAGTTCAAGCACAGACACACACACACATAAACAAAAGACCCCATACCTGTCCATGAGTAGTCTGAACATCCCATATGTCTTCTTTTTCTGCCCTTGTAAATTAAGTAAGATTGCAGCCACATATTTAATAGCAGGCATTATGGGCAGCCACAGTGGTGCAGCGGTTAGCGTTGCTGCCTCACAGCAAGAGGTTCTCCGGTTCAATCCTCAGCTGGGGTGCCTTCTGTGCGGAGTCTGCATGTCCTCCCTGTGGTTGCGTGGGTTTCCTCTGGGTGCTCCGGTTTCCTCCCACATCCCAAAGACATGCTGTAGGTGGACTGGACGAACTACATTGGCCCTAGGCATGCATGTGTGTCTCTTCTGTGGAAGGTTGGGCGTCGGGCTGGCAACTTGACACTGTAAAACTCCACTGCCAATCATGAGCGGACAGTGATCTGCTGTGACAACCCCTAACCGGGAAAAGCCGAAAGAAGATGAAGAGCATCCCACATCATTTTCTGCTACGTACTCCCTGATGTCTAGTATTTCTCTCTAATCCTAGTACTGTGAAAGAACCAGCTTGGTATGATAGAATTATCCTAGTGTTTAGTGATCCCCCATTCCTGTACTGTTAAAGTGCTGCTAAGGCACAAGATATAAGAGTTGCCCCTGGTGTCGTGTTTTCTCCCACCCCACCCCCAATACCTGTTCTGACTAACTGCTGTTTATCCCTGGTAGCTAATGGTTCCCCAACCCAATGTTGCAGGCTATGCTCATTAGTCTAAGGGTGTGTGAGAGTATGACAGCCAACCCAACCCATACACAGACACAAACACACAGACACACACACACACACACACACACACACACACACACACACACACACACACACACACACACACACACACACTCAAAATGAGATTCACTCACACGCTCACCCAGTCACCCATACACACACACACACACACACACACACACACCTAATATAAGCCCTCACTAGCCCCCTACTGCCACCTCCCATGCAGACACATAATCACACAATGCAACCCCTTGCATACACTCATGCAAACCCCCCACAACCTTACCACTAAACTCCCAAGTACTTACCGCTACCATGATGGGTGAACAAGGCCTTTTGGCTATGTTCACTGTTGCAATGTGTAAGTACTACCCATGTTAATCTACACAGCCAAGTGATTCTATGAATTGCTCATCACATAGATGTATTCATGGAGGCAGTTCTGCAGGAACAGTACATGACTAATTAGCATATACCTCTCCCCCAGACTGCCCATTACAGTATAGCATAGCCAAACAGACAGCCCACTGTGCCGCTACATGTCTTCATGCAAAATCACTATGTTAGAGCTGTCTTTGAATTGCAAAAGGTTACTGTGAGGTTTACATCTCACCTACATCTTGCAGTAACCTTTATGAATCTGGCCCACAGTCATACAGCTTCTCTGAAAATGTTTGTTTTTGCTTGAAGTTCTAGGAACATCTTGGTTATTTTGGGAATAATTCATCTTCTACTGCATTTCTGATGTAAAATATATTTCATATTGTTCATTTTCAGCATGAAATACAAAATGATTTCCTAGATTTGAACTTTTAGATGAGAAATCAATGTTGGAAATGTAGGATGTAACGTGCAGCACTGATGTGGTTTGGTTTGCTTTGCAGGTCAGGACTCCTGATGTTTTCATTTCCTGCTGTACTCTGATAACATGCATAATGCTGTCTGCAATACCAAAGTGCCTACATCAGTTTGCAGCTGCAGTCAACCAGCAGATCACATTGTATTCTCCTGTTTTACCATATCAAATGTCGATCCAGCAGATCACACTATTTTCTCCCATTTTATTACATACAGTGTCTAAGCATCAGATCAGGCTGTATTCTTTTGTTTTATTGCATACAGTGTCTAAGCATCAGATCACACTGTATCCTTGTGTTTTACTATACACAGTGTTTAAGTAGACTTCCTGACTGACATGCTACTACTTGTGTTTGCGCACAACTCCACAGTCATGTGATGTTCCATGTAGAGCAGTACAGAAAGTATACCCTACAGGTAACAATCATGTGTCATTTGATAACATGATTACATATGCCAGGATAGGCGGGAGGATTTTCACTGTGGATTTACAAGAATGTATTGACTGTTACAAGGAAATAAAAGAGATTATTTTGGTTGTGCATGTGTTTTAATTGGCATGATATGGCTTTTCCCAGTTTTCTGAAGTGGAAAGTCAGTATTGTTAAGAGTTTAAAATTCACAGAGATGGACTGACTGATTTATTTCAGAAGATATGTAATAGTAGCAGATTTCTATACAACAGAGAATGAACCAGGTTTGACTGATGTACTTATGCTATGTTGAGATAAATATGTAAAAGGCATGGCTAAACTTTGAAAACAGGTCGTCTGGGCCTGCGTTTCTGTGACATTAGATATATTATAGCCATTTAAGTATTTCTGAAAGTGTGAGTTGGGTAAAATAAATGCGGATTGTAAGTTTACTATTGTTTTTGAAGTTAAGGCTGGGAAGATGATTTAGCAGTGGTTATGGCTGTTCCTTAGACAGCAACATAAGATGCTGTAGTGTGTTTGATTACATCTGGCTTAGTAATACATTTGCCATTGTTATGTAGCATGAATGTGTTTGCTGGGATTTCCTTGACTGAGTTCCTTTTATAGGAACTTGGTGTGCCTGGTGATATTGGTTACTTATGTATGACATATGAGCATTTTATTATTATTTTTTTGTATCTGCATCTTAGCTTACAGTAAGTTTCCCAGGAAGTAATGAAGTTATTTTTGCATTAGCACCAATATTTGTCTCTGGATTTTAGTTTTGCTTTAATTTCTGCAGTAAAATAAAAAGATAGTTGACTTTTATGATTGATTAAATAGATGGTGTAATTCTTTGGACTCCAGTATGAGCCAGTATGGGATGAGATGTTTGGCAGTCCAGCTTGCTTCACTAGGGATGGCCTGTACCTCTTATTTCAGGTCTTCCGCATGTAGGCTATAGCCTTTATTGTTCCCCTAATAACTTTTTAGGCAGAGTTCAATTGCTGGACATTCCAATGTAGCTAACATATCACTTCCAAAATTGGATTGCATTAGGGTGCCTCCCTTAATGCCAGAAGTCGAATAACAAATTTACTGATGTTGAGATACCCTACATTTATAAAACAACCATATCTATGTAGCTTACTGAAACTTGTTCCCTTTACATTTCAACCCCATTCCAGTAACTCTGCATCCATGTCTACGTAGTTACGGAAACTTGGTTGAAATGTGAACAGAGCACTCCCTCTAAACCAGGGTTTTGTGTGTTTCATTCTTTCAGGCCCAATGGCAACCATGGCGAAACTTTATATTTCCCAATGAACATATATCCTCCAGGCAGATCTCTAGAGACTCACAAACGGAACTCACTGAACTAGAGATCACTCTGGGTAGAATTAATTATCAACTAACAGTATGATACAGAGCACCTTCTTTGTCCCCTGATGACCATGTAAGGTTTCACAGAATTCTAAGTGATCTCCCAGCTTGTAAAAACTCTATTATGTTGGGTGACTTCAATTTCTTCTTCTTTTTTGGCTGCTCCCATTAGGGGTCACCACAGCAGATCATCTGTTTCCATTTTTCCTGTCCTCTGCATCTTGCTCTGTCACACCAACCACCTGCATGTCCTCTCTCACACATCCATAAACCTAATCTTAGGCCTTCCTCTTTTCCTCTTACCTGGCAGCTCCATCCTTTGCATCCTTTTCCCAATATACCCAGCATCTCTCCTCAGCACATGACCAAACCAACTCAATCTCGCCTGTCTGGTTTTGTCTTCAAACTGTCCAACCTGAGCTGATCCTCTAATATACCGATTCCTAATCTTGTCCATCCTCGTCACACCCAGTGCAAATCTTAACATCTTTAACTCTGCCACATCCAGTTCTGACTCTTGCCTTTTTGTCAATGCCACCATCTCCAACCCATAGCTGTCTCACTACCCTCTTGTAGACCTTCCCTTTCACTCTTACTGGTACCCGTTTGTCACAAATCACTCCTGACACTCTTCTCCACCCATTCCACCCTGCCTGTACTCTCTTCTTCACTGCTCTTCCACACTCACCATTACTCTGAACTGTTGATCCCAAGTACTTAAATTCATCCACCTTCGCCAACTCTACTCCCTGCATCCTCACCATTCCTCTACCCTCCCTCTCATTCACACACATATATTCTGTTTTAGTCCTGCTGACCTTCATTCCTCTCCTCTCTAGAGAATATGTCCACCTCTCTAGGGTCTCCTCAACCTGGTCCCTACTCTCACTACAGATCACAATGTCATCTGCAGACATCATAGTCCATGGTGCCTCCTGTCTGATCTCAACTGTCAACCTGTCCATCACCACTGCAAATAAGAAAGGGCTCAAAGCTGATCCTTGATGTAATCCCACCTCCACCTTAAATGCATCCGTCATTCCCACCGCAAACCTCACAACTGTCACACTACCCCCATACATATCCTGTACCACTCTTACATACTTCTAGGCCACTCCTGACATCCTCATACAATACCACATCTCCTCTCTAGGCACCCTGTCATATGTTTTCTTTAAGATTACAAAGACACAATCCAACTCCTTCTGATCTTCACTATATTTCTCCATCAACACTCTCAGAACAAATATCGCATCTGTAGTGCTCTTTACCAGCATGAAACCATACTGCTGATCACTAATCATCACCTCCCTTCTTAACCTAGCTTCCACTATTCTTTCCCATAACTTCAAGCTGTGACTGATCAATTTTATCCCTCTGTTGTTACTACAGCTCTGCACATCACCCTTATTCTTAAAGATAGGTACCAAAACACTTTTTTCTCCACTCCTCAGGCATCTTCTGACTTTCCTAGATTTCATTAAACAATCTGGTTAAAAACTCTACTGCCATTTCTCCTAAGCACCTCCATGCTTCTACTGGTATGTCATCTGGGCCAACAGCCTTTCCATTCTTCAGTTTCTTTATAGCTGTCCCTACTTCCTCCTTGCTAATCTGTTTCTTTCCTGATTCACTATCCCCACATCATCCAACCTTCTCTCTCCCTCATTCTCTTCATTCATCAGCCCCTCAAAGTACTCTTTCTATCTGCCCAACACACTCTCCTCGCTTGTGAGCACGTTTCCCTCACTATCCTTTATCACCCTTACCTGCTGCATATCTTTCCCAGCTTGGTCCCTCTGTCTAGCCAATTGGTACAGTTCCTTTTCTCCCTCTTTATTGTCCAACCTTTCATACAACTCTCCATATGCCTTATCCTTAGCCTTCACCACCTCTCTCTTTGCCATGCACCTCATCTCCTTATACTCCTGTCTACTTTCTTCATCTCTTTGACAATCCCATTTATTCTTTGCAAGCCTCTTCCTCTGTATACTCTGCTGTACTTCCTCATTCCACCACCAGCTTTCCTTGACCTCCTTTGGGGTGACTTCAACTACCCTTCAATAAATACCTCCAAAGTATGATATGCCCAAAACCTCATAGACTTAAGAAACAAAAAAATTCAGCAACTGATAAATAAACCTACTAGAGAGTACAACATTGTTAATGTGATTCTTACATATATGGATGCCTCTTGTACCACTCCTCCTTTAACATCTCCTTCCTCAGTGAAGTCTGACCACAAATGTAACCATCTTCTTTAAACTCCCATAACCTCCTATAGCAAACCATCTTAATTTAAGGACTAGAAGCATGCCAGCCTCAACTGACTCTGTAACAAAATATAAACATTTGTTTATGACTGCACCTCACCTGACCTTAATACAGCAAAAACAGGTTCACTAAGGAGTTCTTTGCCCATTTAGAAAAATGCATGTAGCTAGCAGACCTTACCATAACCAAGACTCCTGGGAAATTTAGAAACAAACCACCGTGGTGGTCTATCACCATAAATATACAATACAACAAAACTAAGAAACTCTAAATGATTTAATAAGTCCAAAACCTGCACTTCTCAAGAATAATATCAAAAACATTGTAAAAAAAACTGAAGAATGCTATCAGATCCACTAAAGGAGCCCATGAACATAGGCTGGCCTCTAAAGCCAACAATAATTATAAATCCTTCTTTAGCTATATTACAAAACTAAAAATCAATGCCTTACATTGTCAAATGTATTCATAGTGGGGCCTCTTATTCTGACCCAACTGACATTGTCGTTATACTTGCAAACAAATTTACTGCCAAATTCACCCCTAAAACTTCTAGTCCATGTTCTAAAATATTTAAATACCTTATTCCCCAATTATCTATAAAGACCATTTACTGAAAGTGCTAAACAAGACCAAAATATAGTTCCTTCATAGGACCAAATAATATACCCGTTTTCTTAATTAATAGTATTAAACATGTCAATGCAGACACAGTTCTCAAAACTATTTAATATAAGTTTAATTACTGGACTGACCTGGATAACTACAGACATAGGTTTGCAAGCCTTATCTGCAAGGCCATAGAATAAATTATAATTGACATTATAACAACCATAAGGACCTTTTTAAGCCTAGCTGTGCATCCCAAATCTCTGACAAGTTCTAATACCCTTGATAAGTGTAAGCATGGGCCTGGGAGATAAACCATTTACAGGTAACCTGTGTCCGTTAGAGACACAGGTGGAAAACCACGGGTGAACTTCAGTTTCCCATCCAATTGTCCAAATTGCACTTGAATTGAGTTAGGGAGGAACTCTGCTTCACATGGATGGGGGACAAGTCCAAGGCAAGCACGTTGGTGAAGTGTAGAGCCTGTTCCATAGACAGGGTAGTCTCTGGGATACATACCTATCTGTCCAGCACGTCCTATTTATATCACAGGCAAGGTTTAAGTCTTTAGAATGGGTAATTCTGGTGCTGTTTGTTTTGTGGATATGCAGGAGGTCCATCAGAGTGTTGTCTGACAATGTCCTGTATGCCAGGCATAGATCTCCTCTCAAAAGCCTGTAGGAGACAGAATACAGGGATAGAGCCTTGAGGCAGTCTACATAGGACATTTTACTTACACCCTGTATTCTTTTAGTGAGGAACTGACAGCACACATACTTTTAAATTTAGGGCTATTGGACATTCCAATTACTGGATATGCCTAGTTAGGGACATACCAAAGGGGGCATTGTACTCAGTGATAGTTCTGATGATGCCGAATACAGTGGAACAATGACTTCCTTGGACTTAGATGCCATACATTTGTTTATAAGTTGTGCAACACAGAATGATTTCCTCACCACTGTCGATACATGATGGTCAAAGGCTAGATTATTATCTATGTGTGTCCCTAAATCCCTGAGTACTGGGTCAGCTCTAAGGGATGTGTTGTTAATATGATAGTTGCCAGGGATGGATGACTTCCCAAAGAATACTATTATGCATTTCTTGGCATTTAGTTTTAGTCCATGGCTCTGACACCAGTCGTTTGTCTGTGTCAGCTCCTCCTGGGGAACATTTGTATCAGTGTGAGATTCAATGACAGCTCCAAATTTGCAATCATCTGCAAATGTAGTCAGCCAGAGACCACTGACATTGGCCTTGACTTCTGAGAAGTAAATGCCAAAAAGGAGCAGTCCAAGGACTGATCCTTGAGGGACTCCACTTGTGACTGGCCTCTTTGTAGAGATGGACTTCTCAGTGCTAACTTCCTGGGTCCTATCTGTGAGCCAGTTGGCTATCCACTAGGTGAAATATGTGTTTGTACCTAACTGCTTGAGTTTGTCAACGATGCCTGAGTGGGGTATTGTGTCAAATGCCTTGGCCAGGTCAAGGTAGGCAGTGAGAACAATTTTTGCTCTCATCCATTGCTTTGGTGACCTTCTCAAAGAAGTCCACCAGGTTGAGTAGGTATGATCTGCCCTTGACGAAACCAAACTGAGTTGGGTTCAGTGTCTGGAGGTTTTCTATGTCTCTATTGATCATCTCCATGATAATTCTTTCCATGGCTTTACACATAAGACTAGTGAGACTTTTGGGTCTGTAGTTTCCAGGGTCTGTAGATGAACCACCTTTGTGCAGAGGGATGACTGCTGCCTTTCTCCGTTCATGATGCATGAAGCCTGTTTGGAGGCTACAGTTAAACAGTAATTACAGAGGCCCTGATAGTCATATGTCATGCTATTTAAAAGGCATCCTGGGATATTGTCTGGACCCATTGATACAGTGTTTTTGGTCTTAGAGAGAGTATTAAGGATCTGTTCCCTAGTGGTAGTGGGGGAGTTATATTTGATGATATTTCTTGAGGGAAGGTTGAGGGAGAGAGAAGGGTAAAGTTTACCAACAGATAAAAATGTGGAGTGATAGGTTTCTAACCCAGCACCTCCCAAACCTCTGGAATAAATATCCCATGTGAGTTAAGCAGTGAGACTCACTATCTTCCTTTAAACATAAACTAGAGGACTGCTATGGCCATCCTGGAGAAAGGAAAAGCTGCCTGAAGCAGGGAACTGGCAAGGCAAGAATGGTCATGAGACTCAGTGGCCTTAGAATGTCTATGCATCTGTGAGTCTATGAATTCACTGGTTAGGGATAAAATATTTTGTTCTCTTGGATTTAACAGGAAAATATTTATTTTACACTGGAACTGATACTAGAGTGCAGTGTTGTAGCCAGATTGTGAAATAACTGTAGTTAAGCCTGGTCAGAGGTTAGACACTTTTATGTGTTAAACAGCAGAAGATTATCTTCTTGGTGCACGTCATGCATTGGCAACATTTTTTAATTGTATTGTGATAACTAAGAACTGGAAAGCTTTCTTGAATGCTGTGTAATTTGTAAGTTTAATTAGGAAACTGGTAATCACACAATAAAATGTTTTCCTGTGGGGGGATGGACCTTTCAGTTGTTGATAGCTTGAGTTATATTGTAGTACATAATGGTACATGGGACAAGATATAATCTCGGTCTTAATTTCCTTTGCAATTTATTTAAAGGTAAATCATCATAATTTACTGAGGAAGAGTTATTGTCCTATCTTAACTGATTAAAATTTCCCTAGTTAAATTAAGAATAAATCTGTCCCATCTAGGCCCTTTCAAATTTCAGAAATAAAAGAAGCCATTAATAGCTTAAAAATGGAAAAACCCCCATAATCAACTCTTTTATATCAACATTTTATAAGCATTTCACAAACTACATATCAAAAATCCTGTTATCAGCATTTAATTTTATAAGGTATATCAGATCCATATATTAACAGAGTAATACCTTTTAAACTTATAAATTGAGGTGCAATTCTTTTTTTTAACTTAAATGACCAATAGAGCCTTGCACTTTTAATTTTAAAATTCTAGTGACAGCTTTTGCTGATGATATGAACATTTATCTCACTTGCCCAAATATTGATATACCTAAAATATTTAATATTATTAGAAATGTTTCCAAATTTTTCAATTATAATGTAAATATACAAAAGTCCTCCCTATTTCTAGTATCTCTGAAGAGGAAGTACCCGTAAAAGCTAACTAATCTCGTAGGATTAAAACTTACTGTCTTCAAAATATTTGGGAGTCAGCTTTTCGACAATCCATACCAGTTATCAAAATAATATTTGAAAAACATGGCTTAATATTATCTAAGATATCAAAAGATGACAGTCTATTCGTTTTTTGTATCTAAGATCGCAATTATTAAAATAACTATATTTCCAAGACTTTATTTTACTTTGCATCGACTATACGTAAAGGTTTAGGAAATGGTGGCACCCCGTGTGGCAGCGGCTGCTTTGGATCCCTTCAGAAAAGTGCACTATTTGTCTTGTTTTTTGTCAGAAGCAACAGAAAAAAAAAGATTTAAGACCAGGAAATAAAGGTATGGTTAACTACAATGCTGAGAATCTTCTGGAAATCCGATCTCATATCTCACTGTGCTGCATGTTTGATGAACTGCTAGCAGAGAGGCCTGTAAACTGAAACACACTCCAGGAACTCCTGCAGCTTGGAATCTTACTGGAACATGGTAAAAACTTGCAGAAACCTGTTAAACCTGTCTAACCAGATGACAATCAGACATGGGAAGGATATTAAAAGGAAAAGATGTGAAAGATAAAAAAAGAGTGGCTCTAGAGCAGGAATTAAGACCAGACTGAAAAGAAATCCACACAGGCCTGCACTTCCTTCTATGCTGCTGGCAAATGTATGCTCGCTGGAGAGTAAGATGGACTACTTAAGGGTGGATCTTTCAACACAATCTAAGGTGAGAAATAGTTGTTTACTTGTGTTCACTGAAACTTAGTTGAACACCAGTACAAATGACAGTACAATATATGTGAAGGGGATGTCATTATTTCGTGCTGACAGAACTCAGTCTCTCTGTGGCAAATCTCATGGAGGGGTGTTTGTGTGTATATCACCAACAACTGGTGTACAGACTGTGAAATAATCACCTCTCACTGCTCAGAGAACATTGAGTTCATGTCATTAAAATGCAGACCCTTCTACTTGCCTAGGGAATTCAATGGAGTGAGCATAACAGTTGTTTACACACCACCCCCAGTGGTAATACCAACGTGGCATTGAACACTCAATATCCTATAGGATCATAAGAAGTTACTAGACTATTGGCCCTGAGGCCCTTATCTGTCAATAAATGGCCTCCAGAGTAAGAACCCTGAGTTTGCCCATATAATTGCAGGTGATTTCAATAAAGCTGACTTGAAATCTGCATTACCCCATTACCATTAATATGTGAACTTTGCAACAAACATATGGCCTGAGGGAGAAGTCTTAGCACTACAGGACTGCTTCAACTGTACGACCAAGTCAGTGTTTAGAGATTCATCTGTAAAGAACAACTATATTGACCTGGAGGAGTATATGGAATCTGTAATGGCCTATATTTCAAAATGTGTTGATGACGTAACAATCATCAAATGTATCACCATGCATGCTAATCAGAAACCCTGGCTATCTGGTGAAGTATACGAGCTCCTAAAGGCATGAAATGCTACTTTTAAATCAAAAGACAAGGAAGCCATAAGAGTGGACAGAGCAAATCTAAGTTGAGGTATAAAGGAGGCTAAGAGAACCTACAGGCGTAAAATTCAGGGACACTTCTCTGACTAAAGGGACTCCAAACATCTCTGGCAAGGCATTCAAGCCATAGCTGACTACAGGCCTGCATCCTCCCCATGTGATGACAACACAGGATTTCTGAACAAACTAAACACCTACTTCACCAGATTTGATATCATTATGCCAAATAAGCTCCCTGTCGAACAGGGTGAGGAGGTGCTATATCTAAGAACATCTGATGTTCTGAATACCCTAAGGTGAGTAAACCCAAGAAAAGCAGCTGGTCCTGATAAGAGATATGTTAAGAGATATGCTACCCATGCTGTCCACTGTACTTAAAGATATATTCAACACATGTGTGTAACTAGCCATTGTACCAAGTTGCTTCAAAAAATATGACAATCATTCCCTTGCCCAAAAAATCCCAACCAACAAGCCTAAATGATTACCAGCCAGTTGCTCTTACATCAACAGTAATGAAGTGTTTTTACCGGTTGATCAAGAACCATATCTCTTCAAGCCTACCTGCAACACTGGATACATTACAGTTTGCTCATAGATCTAACTACTGCACAGCTGATGCAATAGCTATAGCACTTCATGAATCCTTGGCACATCTACAGGACAAGAACTGCTATGTCAGAATGCTGTTCATTGATTTTAGTTCTGCCTTTAACACTGCCATCCCCCAGAATCTGATATTGAAGCTGATCCAGCTGGGCATCAACATCCCCCTATGTAACTGAATACTGGACTTTTTCATCAACAGATCCTAGAAAGTATATTTGTGAAATAATAATTCAATCAGTATTATACTGAGCACAGGTGTCCCTCAGGGCAGTGTCCTGAGGCCTCTGCTGTTCACCTTGTTGATGCATGACTGCATGGCCAGGTATGAATCCAACAAAATCATCAAGTTCACGGATGATACCACTGTCATCGGTCTTGTCCGAAATGGTGAGGAAACAGCCTGCAGGGATGACATGGCACATCAGATAGGCTGGTGTGACAGCAATAATCTTGCCTTAAATGTAAGCAAGATCAAAGAATTAATAGTGGACTTCAGGAGGACTCAGGAGCTACATCAACCTCTGGAAATTAATGGGGTGGCAGTGGAAAGAGTCAAAAACACCAAGTTCCTGGAGGGTGCACATTTCAGATGACCTATCCTGGTCGACTCATATTAGTCACATAGTGAAGAAGGCACAACAATGTCTGTACTTCCTACGGAAACTGAGGAAGGCAAACCTGTCTCAGTACATCCTCAAAGCCTTCTACAGTGAGACTATTGAGAGCATCCTCTCAAATAACATCATAGTTTGGTAAGGTAACTGCAAAGCATCTGACCACAAGGCTCTCCCGAGTGTAATAAGGACAACGGAAAAAGTCACTGGTTCCTCGCTCCCATCCAAGGATGATCTGCATGAGACTCAGTGTGTGGGAAGGGCTAGGAAGATAATAAATGATCCCACTCACCCTGCCTATGGCATGTACTGCCACCTTTCCTCAGGCAGGCAGTATCGCAGCTTGCACTGCAAAACATCTGGACTGAACAGGAGCTTCTTTCTTCTATCCATAAGGCTGATTAACTTGAATGCCAGGTATGACAGTGAATAATTAGATCAATATACCACTTGCTATGAAGAATCAGCTATAGTAATCACTCTGGTAAATTGCTTCAGTAACTGGTACAGTTAGCCTGATCTCTTATGCTATTACTTCCTGAATGTGCAGTAGTCAGTAGTGAGTCCCCACTCCATACATGTGCAATATGAACATCAGAATATATCTGACTACTACTGATGATGAAGTGCAATATTCTAAGCAATCACAATGTGAAGTCATATTCTTTGCAATACCTACTAGTATAATATTGTCTAATGTCTTCCTGTCCAATTGTGATAATTTATTGTGTTGTTAATGTTTTAATTATTACTGTATGTGCATTAGTCTTACTGTCATTCAAACTATGTGTTCATTGTTATGTCTTGCACAGGGGCCAAAGCAATGTAATTTTATTCAGCTTGCACTACTGTGTATATCTGATCAACAATAAAGTTTACTTTAACTTTGACATCATTTAAGTTTTAATAATGTCTCCACCGATCTATCCAAATGTATCTGGATCCCCAAAAGCACCAGAATTTCAAATAACAAATTAATATGCACAAAAATCAAGGGAACATGAGTCTACCTGACATTTAAACTTGTTTGATCATAAAATCATCTCTACTTTTTAAACCACAAATTTTAACCCTAAAGCCAACAATTAGACCCCAGCTTAAATATACATTTGGCACAGGTGTGTCAAGACATACAATTGTAACAACGTTCTTTCCTTTAGTGAAAAATTGCGTAATATGGGAATTTCTTCGCAAAGGGTGATAGCTCACCATCACAGCTCTGCAACTATCTTAAAGTACTTAAAGGCTATTTACCTATTTTAACTTTAGTTTATAATACATTAAACCACATATTTCATAAATTATATATAAACATATTTGTGAAGTACATTTATATGCCAAATGTTTGTCTTACTATGATTTCTCTTCTGTAGGCAGCAAAACAGTTAATAGTGTCAAGTATTAAGTATATTCCTTTCATGAAATTATATTATATCTCATTCATGATAATAATGCCTAACTTATCATGGTAAAAAAAAATCAATATTTAATCACTCTTTCACACACAACTGTACATTGTGTGGTCTACCCAATGCAGATTTTCTGCATATAATTTGGGACTGCAAATACACCAAGAAACTGAACAGTTTTGCAAAAAAAAAAAAAAATGATAATAATAAAGCCCACGTCATATCAATTTGCATTTGCACAATTACCTCCATCAACAATTATTCATCATTATTGGTTTTGCCATGATAAAATTTTACACAACTAAAAAGTGGTGTACATTATCAATTTTGAATTGGTCTGAATTTACCAACCTAATGACTAAATATTACAGAGCTTTTAAACTATCTCAAAACATAAGTCTGTACCACATGAAATGCTTAACATTTTAAATATTTTGCTTTAATGCACACACAAATAATCATGAATTTGTATAACCTTTAAATCTGTACCATGTGAAATGCTTAACATATTAAATATTTTGCTTTAATATACACAAAAATAATCATGAATTTGTATAACCTTTAAATCTGTACCACGTGAAATGCTTAACATATTAAATATTTTGCTTTAATATACACACAAATAATCATGAATTTGTATAACCTTTAAATCTGTACCACGTGAAATGCTTAACATATTAAATATTTTGCTTTAATATACACACAAATAATCATGAATTTGTATAACCTGTATATACTTACTATTCCACTTTTTGTAATAATACTATCTATTTATATCTCAGCTTTCAACTCCTATTTTTTGGTTTGAACTATCAACTTGAAGAGAGTCAGAATGATTTGAATAGATGTATTATTATAATATGGGATTTTATATATGTAAATACTGTAAATAGCTTTTAGTTTGAACTTTGTACTGATTTTAATCAAATCTTGATTGTTTTGGAACTTACTGTTCTTGCTTATCTCTGTCCTTGTTATTTGTTGGTTTATGCCTCATATCAATAAAATATATTCTGAAAGAAATAATGGTACATTGGACAAGAATATGCATGGTGATTCCTTTAGATGCTGAAGACAAAAATAATGTCATGATGTGCATGTATTCAAGCTAGCATACCATGGAGGAACAACTCTGTGTACTTTGGTAGATAGCAGATTGTATAATAGGGAGCGCTGAAGTATTTAATGATTGCCAGCAATACAGGTGCAAACAAGCCACTTTGCATCATGCTTAGTGATTTCATAACATCATGAGTAAGTGGCCATGCTTAGTGATTTCATAACATCATGAGTAAGTGATCATGCTTAGTGATTTCATAACATCATGAGTAAGTGGTCATGCTTAGTGATTTCATAACATCATGAGTAAGTGATCATGCTTAGTGATTTCATATCATCATGAGTAAGTGGTCATGCTTAGTGATTTCATAACATCATGAGTAAGTGATCATGCTTAGTGATTTCATAACATCATGAGTAAGTGGTCATGCTTAGTGATTTCATAACATCGTGAGTAAGTGATCATGCTTGGTGATTTCATAACATCATGATTAGTGATTTCATAACATCATGAGTAAGTGGTCATGCTTAGTGATTTCATAATGTCATGTATAAGTGGTCATGCTTAGTGATTTCATAATGTCATGAGTAGGTGGGGCAGGAGGGTTGTTTTTCTTACAGGTAGAATGACTTCTCCACCTATTCTAGATTCAGACTGCATGCTTTAGTATATATTTTCTCTGTCTTGCGTGTGTTTATCCAATAGTCTAGTATGATGCTTCCTGCATTAAGGGGCCAGGATTTAGTTAGATAGCACAGGCTTTGAAGGATAATGTTCTTACAAGTATAATGAGGGCTTTGGTGATAAGAAGAGCCCATTGGATTGGAAATAAGTTATTAACTTGTCTGGTGTGCATTTGTTTATGTGGAATAAGTAGGAAGAAATATATCTTTTTCTTACCATAGCTTGGATAGGAATGATGTGATTATAGGCAGGGCTATTTAGTGAAGCACTGTGTTATCTAATTAGGTAATTAGCAATAAGTAAATGATAATAGAGAGGGTGGGAAAGAGACTAGGTAAATTAATTGTCCCACCAAGCATTTTTTTCTTTACCAAAAAAAAAAAATCTAATGGCACACATACACTAGAATCTGATTATAAAATTGCATTTCAAAATTGTATATATTAATTCCACTAGGCTGAACAATCTCATAACATGATGCCCTTCTTTAACCTTAACTCCTGCAAAGTTTCTACCAGGATCAGAGGACTCCTTTTGACCACATATGCTGTATACCTCATGGAGTATATCCTTCTACCAAATGTTTCAAGTTAATTTCACACCCTAACAGTGAAAATACACCTGGAGTATACTTTTACAGTCTAATCTGCTCTACCCTCAGAACCATTTTTGGCACATTATATAGCCACATCAGAGTCCAGAATATATATTGTCACAATGCATTGACTTATGTTCTATAGAGAACAAGATAAAGAGGAGAAAGCAGACCCACTATAGACAATTCTAAATAAGGCTACCTAGCTAGTAATTTTTCTGTTTCCAGAAAAATGTTCACTCATTCAGTTTCAACTGAAGAGATAAATATGTGACTATACTGTAAATGTTCTTCCCTTTAGACTCTGAGAAGGGAATGAATGTAACCATATAGCTTCATTTCTTTTTATGACTGCTCATGTACTTTGTAACCTCAGTATTTATTTCTACCAACATTGTAGTCAAGCTAATATAATCTAACAGAAATAAATATTTGTATTTGAGCTCCAGTTCATGTTGTCTAAGACAAATAGCTCATGCTGCCTGCATCACAATCAATAAAATGCTGCCATCTAGCCACAAAATATGATTCTCGCAAATTTGATGTCTCCAAACATGGTAATCAAAAAAGAATAGAAAACAGCTGTCTGACCCCCACATCCTTAACTACTAATTGAATACAACATTTTGTCTTACTATTTAGGTGCTGTACACAGTATTGGAAGGATTTTGTTTATCGTTAGCTAAGTCATAAGAGGAACTACAGAAGGTTAACAACTATTCAGCTTACATTAGAGAATTTGATATTTTCTTGAGAGATTTTTAAGACTGCTGTGAGGGATTTGTCTGGGATATTGAGGGTACGTAGGACATTATCTGCAGAGGTTATAAGCTTTATAGGAGCATCTCTGTTCAAAACAAGAACAACTTTACAACTTGCCCACTAAATTTGTTTTCCTTACTAAAGGGTTTAAGACTAAATTATAAAGAAAAACAGATAAGGACTCCCCTGATGCATTCCGGAACTGAGTGGAAAAGAGGTGGAGAAGACATGATTGGCTTTTATCTTGGTAGCTGCTGTGGTATATAGGTCCCTAAATCAATTAACTAATTGAACAAGGGAGCACATAACTTTCAGAATGCTAAATAAGAAAACCCAGTTAATTGAGATATTTTTTCTTCATTGTGTGACCATTGTCTATGGAAGTTTAACATGCCTTCTTTCAGACAGAATTTAAATTGTTTTGTGGACTTGGTTTGCCAGACTACAGACGTTGACAAAGCTTGATACTTCAGCAGTAAGCAATTTCCTATAAATGTTCTCTAAACAGCACATTTTTATGAATATTTTAGTCTCCTTGTTGAAGAGTGATATAAAGCGGTATGAACGAGGTAAAGCATGTTGTCCCCTGGCTTGGGGTGACCACATTGAATGCTTCCAAAGAGCGGCTGCAAGAAACATGTTGCAAGAAATTGATTAAGTGTGAGACTATGTATTTGTCAAGTTATTTATATAGTTCTATACTTAGAGCATCTGCCCTGGTATTTCCAAATTTTATTTATTTAATGATATAAGTTATTTATTCAAAAAAGATAGGAAAGCCTCCAAAATCATGATATTCCTTAGATAAAGAGTAAACATCTGACTCATAGACATAGTTCTTAATGTCATTACCATGATCAGTTGGCACTGTGTGTGTCCAGACTTCTTAATATTCTCCAAATTCATCCATAATTGCTATGTGATAGTTAAGCTGAATATCAGTTAATAGATTTTAAGAGGGTTTATCATGACTTGCATATACTCTGGTTGCTTAGCATTGACTTACTTGAGCCATATTTGGTCGAATTGTTGTTTTCTTGGCAGTTATTTGCTCCCAACTTATTGCACTAATCAGGACCAGCCTTTGGTCAACTGGTGCCCTAGGCAAAAGGTCTCCACAGAGACCCCCAACACCACTCTGTGCCCCCATCATGGTCTACCTACACCACCCAAATTACTGGAAAAGTGCCCCTGCTAGAGTGGTGCCCTTGGTGGCCACCTAGTTGGCCTATGCCTAAGACCGGCTATGACACCAATGCATAAAAGATTTGCAGTTATATATTTAAGTCTTTCTTCAAGCTGAAGTGATCATAGAGTGTGAATACTGTATGTAACTAGAGTGTTTGTGGTGGCAAGGCTCCCCACATGATGTGTTATAGAGGAGCTTGCCCATGCAAAAATGATTTTTAATATGTATCCATTTCTACAAATTCCTGATGTCCTGCATTTAATAGGAGTACAACTTATATACACCTGAGATAACAGGATATATGCTGAAAAACATGAGCTAATTTGTTTAAAGATCAGATGATTTCAGATGACATGATAGCCTTTTAATAGAATATATGATAATTTCTGTCCTTATAGCTCAGACAAAGTTTTACTAGGTAATTCACTAGAAGCAACAACAACTGTGGCACTAAGGATAAATGATTCATTTAAAACCAAAAAGTAACTCCAAAAAAACATATAAGTGAATTAAACAATGAGGCGGTGTAAAATAATTTATTAAAATAATAAAACGTTAGCGCTTTCACAGTTAACACACTGCTTCATCAGACATTCAGGTACATTGACAATACACATAGCTTAAATACTAAATAGCATAAAATCACAACCAATCACAAGGACCCACATAAAAATACAATTAAATATTTTACTGGCAAGCATGAGCATTTAAAGTGATATCAACCAAAATAAACCATGTACTATACAATAAAATCTATGTAGCTGGTCATTATATTTAGCCAACTAATATTATTTATTTAGTGGTCTAGCTCTTAAGAGAGGCTTTAATGTTTAATTAAGACCATGTCTTGCATCAGCCCTTAGCCTAATTATCCATTTTTTTTTCGGACATCTCAGTCATATTCCCTATCATATTCTCTATGTACACCCCCCCCCACGATGACCAATTGCAACTTTTTCCATTACTAAAATTTGAATGTATGAGTATGTCCACATGTATGTATATGCTTGGCAATGCACTTGTAAGACAGCCTCTCCTTATATTGTATATATGCTCTCTTATTCTGTCCTTAAGATGTCTATTCATTTTCCCTACATAGAACATTTTACAAGAGTGGATAGCAAAATAAACCATGTCCAAAGTATCACAACTAACTGTTACATTAAATTTAAAGATCTTGTTGGAACCAGGTTTATTTGGCTCTAAGGAGGTGGCTCAAGATGACTACAAGATGATCATTAAAAAGAGCCACAATGTCAGCCACAATCTTATTCAAATTCTGCTTTGAGTTAGAGCATAATACTTAGTGATGGCAACTGAAGGCTTGTATTTTGTTGCCCTGCATCATATCTTCTCATTTGCTAGTGCTATAACAAATCACTGAAATCCACATCCATTATAAGGTATTTCTTTGTGCAGGCCAAGTCGTTTAGCAACCATTTTGTTTGTAAACTCTTTGCAAAATTAAATTTAGCTGAGAACAACATGGCAGCCATTTGTGAACTTCTTTAATGATGAGGTACATGATTCAGTGTCATATTTCTCTGACAGAAGACAGAGCAAAAAAAAATAAGGTGGGGGGGAAGGCCCAAAATCAGGATCAGATTTTAAATACTACTCTTACAAACTTAGAAAATTGTTAAACTAACAGGTTTAGCATTAGCATGCATTTTCATCTGCCAGTCTGATACCTTTATCATCTATGGATTGCTTGCACCCCATCTCACCCCAGAGAGAGTATCATCAATCTCCACTGGTGATTTTTCTCATAGTACACCACTCTTATGCAGTCAGTGGTGGAGAGACAAGGACTACGTAGATAAAAGACAATGATTTAGGCAGTGATAAAGGCTTGTTAAGACTTTTCCCACTTAACTATGTGTTGTACACAGTCATACAAGGCTCCCAAAACAGTCCCTAGAGGTAAATCCAACAGTCACATTAGCCTCCCAAAATAATCTCTCCAGGTAAGACCACTTATGTGCATCAATGACAACTGATACTCTAACCTGCAGAGTTTACAGCAGGAAAGCACCACATTCATTATGCAGTTCCCTTAGACCTCTCCCCACATGAACAAGCAGTTCTGGAAAATGTTGCAGCCTTTGCAGTATCCCCAATACCTCATCATTTCCAATCAATGCTTCCTGAAGGTTTTCCAGAAAGAAAATACCTTCCCATGCACCACACTTTATAGCTTAATCCCACCCCAGTTCTAGCACAAATACTTCTTGAAAGCATTACTGAAAGAAAACTACCTTTCCAGGTGTCACCCAGTGCTCACACCCTTCAGAAGACTCTACAGAATGCAGTCTTATGGACTACTAATACAACATAGCACATTAAAATCTGACAGCTTCAAGATGCATAATCATAATTGTTATATGCAGATATGTTTATGCCATAGGCAGAAAGCTGCCATAAATCTGACACACCCTGTCTGCACCAGGCATACCTCTCAGCTATTCAGAATTGTGCAGAATGTCAACATTTTTCCCTGATATTTTTCATCTGTTCTTCATAAAATTTGTGGTTTTCTGCCAAATCATTGGGGATTAAAATCATTGAATAATAACTGACATTTCAGTTTCAGACTTCATATCCTTCAGAAAATGTATGCTTAATCAAAACCTGTTATTCTACTGACTTTCTAAATTTATAAGAACAATATTTAAAATCTTTCCCTGATTCTGAGCCTTTGTTTCCTCATGTCTGACTTTGTTTAGAATTCTTGCAGTGAGAGTTTGAGAGCTGTTTCCAGGTGTTGCACATATCCTCAATAAAATGAAATACATACTACCATTCACACAGCAGAACAGAACCCAGTGAGTAAACCTGATTCAAAATAACAAAACAGCTAACTGTCATGTAATTCTATCTTAAAGCGTGAAGTTGTATTAAAGTGATCATACCCAAAGGACTGAGGCCAGATTCCATTTTACAATACTGTGTGAAAGTCAATGTAGCTGAAGTTTATTGTTTTTCCTAACTGGACTAAGGTCATTGTTATGAAGGTTTAATTCTTCTAATGCCTTGCAAAATTGTTCTGCATCAAACTGCCAGCTGGTCTGTAAGTATATGTTCACTCTTTTTTATATACTAGCATTTAATACATCTAGTGCATTTATTTTTGAAAGCATTTCAGTAATAGTCTTCACTCTTATTTATTCCTAAGCTACAAGCAAACCCTTCTGTGATCCATTACCCGATAGTGCTTATTACAAGAACTAAGTGAAACATTGATCCGTAATAAGTAATTGTATTAATTATGATAGGCTGTTGCATTAGATATTTCTGCAATATGTCAACTGTCTCACCACTTACAGTTGCAAGTAACCAAGTTAATTAATTATTAATGTACCTTTCATGAAGACTTCTTCCTGTAGCTGCTTAACATACTTTTGACCTTCAGTGGTGACTACATAGGTAATATCATTATCACAGTTAACTGTACCTTTCTTTTGAAGCTAAGTAAATGAAAGGGAATTCTCTCTAGACAGACTCATTTATTTGTATTTCAATTTTCTCAAATGGGATGATCCAGCTGAGTACAAAGTGCCCTTTTTCACTTGAGGCCCACTGAGAAAAACTTAAAAATTAACATATAGACTGTACAAGCAGTAGACAATGGCTTGCAACAGCATTATGAGTAATTGCATGTAGGTCAAAAAGTATGTAAAACAAACTGTGAATACAGTGGCAATATACTCATATAAGCTATATATATTTACATGTGACTTTCTTTGCGCAGTTATGGGACTAATACAATAGAATGGGTTTGTGGAATGATTCAATTGAGAAGAGGTATAAAAGAGGTTTAGCGAAAATGAACGAATAGAGCACAGGCTAACAGAGAAATACTGAAGCACTAAGTGTATCCAGTGTTGAAAGCTCTGGACTAAGGACGATCTAAAGGATTCCAACAAGGATACAGAAAAAAATGTTGCTGAGGTACTATCTTTTGGCAGCACCAAGTGGGTGTTACATTTAGGAAGCAGTTGCATGTACCTGTGTATTCATCATTTAACAAACACTACTCTTGTTAGAAACACTAAATTTCTTGCATTAAAAGGGTTTTGAGGGTGTGAAACCACAGGAAAAAGAGTGTTTTAACCCAAAGCCATGCTGTGCATATTTCTCGTGCACAATTTTAATGCCCTTACTGAGCTTATGAAATGGGTCTATAAAACAAAAATTAAAAACAGATGCACAACTGGCTATTTTACACAGTTAATTTTGATTTGTTAGAAGTGACACCACTAATCAGGAAAAATATGCCCTTATACAATGCTTGTGGCATAATGTTAAACGTATTGTCTGAAAATGAATCCTATAAAAAGACTGCCAAGCTCTACATTAAAAGAAGTTGATGAGTCACTTAGTTGGCCTTGTACTTTCTATGCCTGCTACCTTCTCTTGCAATTATAACAGATAGCTTCCAGAATGCAGTGTAAAGTAAATAAAGAATATCCTGCCAGCCTGCACAAAACAATTAAAAAAAAAGAAAAAGAAAGATGTGCTCAGAAAGTAAATATAACAAAAAAAGACTGAGTACTCCAAGTTAAATAGGTGTGAAAGATATGCATTGAGGGTTATGATGAACAGATGGTTAAAAGTAGCTTGTCAGCAGATCCCATCAGTCTGGATGAGGAGTAGTGCTGGGGGATATTACAAAGGCTGGGGCATTGTTCAGGTCTGTGTATAACATTGTAAGTGAATGACAATTGTGAGAGGGATAGAGAGAGAGGTAGCTCTAGTCGGGTCCCACTCAGAAGATCGAAAGTTCAAAAGACTGAAAATCAAAATATCTAAAACTCAGAATATTGAAAATGAAATTTGCTCCTTCTCCATTGTTGTGTGATCTTGGAGTGAGTATATATAATTAGTAGGGAGTGGGGGAGCACAGCCCCCCATATAAGGGGTGCATGGAGACTTACCTCTACATTAAAACTTTGAATTACAGATATTTTGATTTTCAGTCTTTTAACTTTCGATCTTCTGACATAGACCCCTCTAGCCAGTTGAGCTGGTTAAGTGTGAGGCGGTGGTGGGATCTGTAGGTCATATTGGCATCAAAATTTTCATCTTTGCTATGGCATTACTGAAGTAGATTAATTTGGGAGGCCTGCTCAGTTTTCTTCTTTATTGCCTTTCACACCACATTCTGAGTCAAGAATTTCTTATAATATAACTGATGGAGAGAAATGTCTCAACTACATGAAAACTAGCATACACATCTTTCCAGCTTTTTTAAACTTACCTTTTTTATTTTTAATCCATTAATCTGGGTATAGCACTAATCCCAGTTGACCTTCTTCAAGTTCATCCAAAGAACACAGAATTAACACAATTTGACTCAAAGGACTGAAACCAAGAGAAAGTCACCAACAGCCTACTCTCACTTTATTATTAGTTGGCAGCTGTGATCAACTAGCCATGAGCAACATAATCATCCTGGTTAGTTATGCAGTTAAATCTGAGGGAAAAACACATTTTTATAGAAACAGCTTTCATTTGTATCTTTCTTTGTGTGTTAAGAAAATAATTACTTTAAACTAGTGCTTTAATAGAAAGCTCTGCAGTTAAATAACTGCAGTGTCTAGTTATTCGGGGATTTGCAAATATATTCATCATGAAAATACGTAAAGTATCTCAAACTTCTAAATGGATACAGAGAAAAATGCAATATTACATTTTATGGCATTTTGTTACTATGGAGGGAACTGATTTCCAACAACAGTAATAATATCAGCTACTGTTTTTTGGGTTATTAATATGGATGTCAAATCAAATGTCAGATTTTGTATGGGAAATGATACAGCATGCCACCTTAGGTCTTCCTAGAGCTCTTTTGCAGTGGTTTGCCAAATGGATGTGATCCACACCAAGCAGCCTGTCAGATAGCTGATATTCATGAGTCCTAGAAGAATAACATTTCTCCCTTTCTGCTACTATCAATAGGTGTACCTCAAGGCTCCGTCCTTGCTCCCCTATGGTTTAGCATGTTCATAAATGAGCTACATACATCTAGCAAACATTCCATTATCATACAATATGCTGATGATTCAACTCTAATCTGCCAAAATTTTAGAGTTGTTACAGCAGCAGACCCAAGAATCATTCACTTCCATTGAAACCTGGCTCAACAACCACAAGCCAATTCTTAATCTTAAAAAGACCAAACTAATTTATTTATTTATTTATTTTACATTTGTTTACCAGGATAGTCCAACTGGACATGTCCATTTTCAGTGGAGGCCCGGGGAGAAAAGCTCCAAATATACAAACTTACATAGATTACACAAGAAGTTAGGTAACATTAGAAAATATAAAACAAAGTGATTATGTGCAATGGTTTAGTAGTGTTCCCTAGTAGGGACTCACAATTCTCATGGACAGACACAATTAAAATTTATTATTTTTATTTATTTATTTAAATTTGTTGACCGGGAGTGTCTGACTGGACGTGGGTCCATTTTCAGCGGAGGCCCGGGGAGAAAAGCTCCACAGTAAAATAAACAGACAGTAGTTACATTGGATTACATAGCGATTAACAATTTAACATAGAAATAACTTACAACATATTTACAGAAGAACATAGTACATCAGTAGACAACTAGAATCTTTATCTGTGAAGTACATAACAGGCATTAACAAATGTAACAATGAGAAGTTCCTGCTGTATAATAAGTACTAGGCTTATGAGCATCTGAGCTTGCTATCATCAAGGTAGTTAGTGGAGGTGAAAGAAAGGTAGTAGTTGGATGGGGTGGATGATATTAGAGTGGGAGTTGCAAGGGCATAGCCAGCATGTTTTTAGGTGCGCTTTTAATAAAGTTTTGAAGTTGGTGCATGATGGTACGGAGGTAATTGTGGGTGGGAGAGAGTTCCATAATTTGGCTATGGCACAAGAGAATAGTGCTTCACCAGCAGAGTTATTGGCTTTAGTGATCTGCAAGTGATTTTTGTTGCTGGATCTTAGTGGTCTGGTGGTGCGATAGGGTTGGAGTAGATTCTGGAGGGATGGGACATTTAGTGGATGGTTTACTAGTTTGTGGGCGAGTGAGAGTTGATACCACTGAAGGAGGTGAGGGAGTTCAAGCCAGCCCAGTTCAGCAAGTGAGAGACAGTGGTGACTACGGTAGGATGCCCCTGTGGCGAATTTGGCGATTTTGTTGTAGCAGGTCTTTAGCTTGTTTAGATCACATTGCCTTAGGTTGGTAAATACTGGAGAGGCATAAAGTAGGGTGGAGATAAGGTGGGAATTTGCTATTGAAATCTTTGCTGCTTTGGTGAGAAATTGTTTATTTCTGTATAATGCTCCTAGTTTTTTGTGGACTTTTTTTATGGTCATGGATATTTGAAGGTCAAATTTTAGTTTATTGTCTATTTCCACTCCTAGCAATTTGGTGTGTTCAGTTGGGTATATAGTGGTGTTGTCTTTTGCTGTGATGTTAAAGTGAGAGTTGTTTTGAGTATGTTTGGTGGGTTGGAAGATGAGTAGTTTAGTTTTGTTTGGGTTGAGTATTAATTGGGCATCGGATAACCATGTTTCAACAGAGGAAAAGGCTTCCTGTGTGACTTTTGCAGTTTGGGTAGGGACTGGGCTGAGCAGATGATGGTTGAGTCATCTGCATATTGGATGAGTGTGCCATGTTTGGTGGCAGAGGCTAGATTATTGGTGTAAACAGAGAAAAGTAGGGGTCCAAGGATGGATCCTTGGGGAACCCCTATGGAGACAGGTAGTTGGGGAGATATGTCATTCTGCCATACAACGGATTGTTGGTGGTCAGACAGGTAACTCTGAAACCAGTTGGTGACTGATTGTGAGAAGGATAGGTTATTGAGGACAGAGATAAGTTGTTTGTGTGGGACCATGTCAAATGCTTTAGATAGGTCTAGGAAAGTAGCAGAGGAGAGATAGCCATTGTTTTTATGCTGAAGGATAGTGTTAGTAAAGGAGAGTAAGGCAGTGGTGGTGCTATGGTTTGGTCGGAAACCATGCTGAGTACTGGAAAGGAGGTTGTTAGTAAGGAGGTAGTCTGAGACCTGAGAGTGTATGCATCTCTAGTATTTTGGAGAGTGGAGAGAGAATAGCTATGGGGCGGTAATTGGTTAGTTCTGCAGAGGGTCCGCCTTTGTGGAGGGAATTATATGTGAGACTTTCCACAATGTGGGAACGTAACTTTCTGACAGAGATCGGTTAATCAAGATGGATACTGGGTAGGCCAGAGCATCAGCTGCGATTTGTAGGTATTCACTTGGGAGGTTGTCTGCTGCTAATTTGGTGGGTTTAAGTTTAGTTAAGAGTTTTTTATGTTGGAGGTAGGTACAGGAGAAAAGAGAAGGCAGTGGGGAGATTACTAGTTGAAGGTGTGGGTTGGAGGGGGGTTGTGTTGTTTAGCTAGTGATAGTATGGTTTGGGTGAAGTGTGTGTTGAATGAGGTATCAATATTTTCTGAGGAGTGAGGGATGTTAGGAGGAGGGGTACTGCCTTTACCTGGGTGAAGGATGGAGTTTATGGAGGACCAGAATTGTTTGGGGCTGTGTTGTGAGGAGTCTAGGGCAGACTGGTAGTATTGGAATTTGTCCTGTTTTATTAGCTTTTTGACTCTATTGCGTAGTTCTAGGAATGTTTGTCTAGCTGCGGGGGTTTTGGTTTTGCGCCAGTGCTCCCGGGCTTTATCCCTGTTTTTCATTTCTGACTTAGTGGTTTTCTGTAGCCATGGGGAGGGTTGTGCTTTGGTTCTGGAAAATCTTATGGGGGCATGGTAATTAAGGATGTTCAGGAAGGTAGTATTAAAAATTCAACCGTCATCTAGACTGAGGTACTTTAGAGCATGCCAGTTACATTCTTTGAGGGATGAGATGAATGTGAGTGGGTTAAAGTTTATTTTTACGTATTTGACGATAGATGACAGGTTTAGCTTGGTACAGGTATTTTTTTAGTAGGAATGTTGGGGAGTGATCACTGAGGCTATCTGATAAGTAGCCTGTTATATATGACTGGGGGTTCTTACTGACTAGTATCCAATCCAGGGTAGTGTGCTTGCTGGAGTTTTTATTTATCCCTGTTGGTGACTGGACTAGTTGGGTGAAGCCATGAAGGTGTACATGATGGGTTGGATTGTTGCCAGAACAGGATTGCCAGTCAATATTGAAATCACCTAAGATGATAGTTTCTTGGGGTAGATGGTGGGAAGACCAGCTGAGGAGGTTTTCTAGTGGAGGGATGTTTTGGCCAGGTGGGAAGTAGCATCCAATTATGTTGATGGTTTTGTTTTGGTTAATTTTGAGATTGGTATATATTATTTCTTCATTGCCTATTTGTGAAGCTGATGATTTTAAGATCTGGATGTTTAGATGCTGTTTAAATATTATAGCTACACCACCTCCTTTTTTGTTTAGCCCGTCTACTCTTAGTATGCCGTAACCTGTAGGGAGTATTTGCTCACTGGTAATGTGAGGTTTTAGCCAGGTTTCTGTCAGGATGACAATATCTGGGGAGTATAAGTCAATGGTGGCATGGAGTTCATGGACTTTGTTGGATATACTTCTAATATTTAGGCTTAGTAGAAGGAAGTCACTTGGCTTTCTATTGGCTGTAATATGGGAGAAGTTGTGGTTTCTAGTCTGATTATGAGGATTGGGGTTGGAGATGGTAGGGCCAGGGTTGGGGTGGATGTCTCCACTTAGGGCTAGTTTTGATATGCATGAGATTATTAGTTTTCTCAGTTTTTGAATGTGTTTGTTTATAATCGAAACTTTATGATTGTGCTCTGTGGGTAATAGGTATGGTGGGAGGGTTACTATGTTAAGTTGTAGGGATGCTTTATGTTTGAGTAATATAGTTGGTAGAATATGTGGGGGGTGCATAGGGATGGTTCTTGAGCTGGTGGGAGGGGAGCTGAGTATGGGTGAGACATGGGTGGTGGTGTGAGTAGTAGTACAGAGGTAGTGGTTAAGTGGGGGAATGATGGAGCTTTGGTAGGATGTAAGATATGCAAGGAGAGTGCATGCAGTGAGCAAAGGAAAGGTATGCTTGTACATGTCAGTTGAGGAGGTGTGAAAGTAGAGGGAATATGGAGGAGGTAGTGTTGGGTTAGCGCTGTGGTTGGCTATTGGAAAGATGGGAGGGGTTTGAGTGCAATAAAGGTGGGACCACTGGGGGCGGGAGAGAATAGGGGGCAGGGTGGGGAGCGAAGCGGGTAGAGACCCTGTTAGGGTCTTGTATGAGGGGCTGGAAACAATCACAAAGCAAGACAAGTATGTGTTAAGAAACAATCATAAAAGCAAGAGATGTCAGACTGGATATAGAGCCTGGTGACGTAGTTGTATGTTATGATATTTACAGATTATGCTTTCAGTTTATAACTTAATCAGGGTTGGTACATGGGCAAAGCCAGTTCACTTTGAGATACTGTTTGAGGTTTTTTTTTTTTTTTTTGAAGAGACTCTTGGAGGATTGTAGGGTTATATAGTTTGGCAATGAATTACAGGTTTTGTCAACAAAGTTGGCAAACAGGGATTCACCAGCAGAGTTATTAGCTTTGTGGGTTTGGACCAGTAGTTTGTTGGCTGACCGTAGGGATATCAGGTTGCTATATGGCTTAATAATATTAATAAGTGAGGGGGTATCCTCAGGGTGGTACAGAAGTTTGTGCGCTATTAAGAGCTGAATGAATTAAATTAAGCTGGGCAGATCTAGCCACTCTAGTTGTTTCAGGTTCTGGCAGTGGTGGAGCCAGTGACGAATCTGGCAATATGGTTGTAGCTATGGGACAGCTTACCTAGTTCGGATTTGTTGAGGTTTGAGAGTACAGGCAAGGCATATAAAAGAGTTAGAGAGTAGGTGTGACCACGCAATTGTAGTCCTAGCCAGTGGGGTTAAAAATGTCTTGTTTCTATACAGTGATCCAAGCTTCTTATTGATGGTCTGTATGGTTTTGTTGACCTGTAGGTCAAATTTGAGATTATTGTCTATGATAACCCCTAGAGGTTCGGTGTGTTGATCTGGGGCGATAGAGATACCATTGTTAAACGTGACAGAGAATGAAAGTGTGGCAGATCTACTAGTGGGGGTGAAGAGTAGAAGTTTAGTTTTATTGGGATTCAGCAGTAGGTGTTGGTTGGCGAGCCAGTTCTCAATACTGTTAAATGTATTTTGGGTTAGGATTTGCAGTTCAGATGGGGAGGTGGCTGAGCAGATCAGAGTGGAATAATCTGCATATTGAATACAGGTAGTTTTAGGGACAGCAGTGTGAAGGTTGTTGATAAAAATAGAGAAGAATAGTGGACCTAGTATGGAGCCTTGAGGGACACCAAGTGTGAGAGTTAGCTGGCTGGAGAGTTTGCCCTGCCATAGTGCCGCCTGTTGTCTACCAGTCATGTAGGACTGGAACCACTGGATTGTGTGCTTATTGAGAGAAACAGACTTTAGAAAAAGAATGAGAAGTTCATGGTTGACCATGTCAAAGGCTTTTGATAGGTCAAGAAAGAGGGCAGAGGATAGCCTATTGTCATTCCTGTTTTGGTTTATGGCATTAGTAAAGGAAAGGGGGGCGGAGGTGGTGCTGTGGTATGGCCTGAAACCATGCTGGGAGTTGGATAGTAAGTTATTCTGTGTAAGGTATTGCATTAGTTGCTTGTGTACACATCTCTCCATTATTTTGGCTAGTGGGGAAAGACAAGCAATGGGTCTATAGTTGGATATATCTGTAGAACTACCACCTTTATGGAGTGGGATGACGTGGGATATTTTCCAGAGGGAGGGGTTAGCACTTTCTGTTGATAAGTATAGATATGGGATATGCAATGGCATCTGCAGCTATTTGTAGGTACTCTGCAGGGAAGAGGTCAGCAGTAAGGGTGGTAGGTTTTAGTTTTTTTATAAGTGTTTTGATACAACTAGTGGATAGTTGGAAGCTAAATTGGGGGTGATTAGTGGGTAGATTAAGGGTGTAGTTTAAGTTTGTGGGGGTTATTTGATTTGCTAGGGATTGGATTGTTTCAGTGAAAAAGTTATTATAAGCGCCAGCTATGGTCTCTGGGGAACAATGGATGTGGTTAGCCAGGGTTGGGGTGGTAGAATGAGCTGGATGAAATAGTTGATTTAAACCTCCCCAGAACTTTTGAGGGTCGTTTTGGTGTTTTAGTAGGATATTTTGGTAGAAGCTTTTTCTATCTAGTAAAATAGATTTTTTTTTGTATCTTTCCTGAGTTGAAGATATTTTAGATGGTCAAGTGGGGCTTTAGTTGTTCTCCAGCTGGCCCAGGCACTGTTTCTAGTTTTGATTTTTTCTTTGGACTCTTTTGTGAGCCATGGTGCTGTATTTGATCTAGTTTTTATTGTACGTACTGGAGCATGGGAATCAAGGATACTTAGGAATTTAGTGTTAAAGTGATCTATGGCCTCTTCTAATGGTAGATTTTTTACTTTTGACCAGTCAACTGCTTTTAATTCATTTAGGGATATAGCAGTGTCAAAGTTTCTCCTATTTCTAAGTGTTTTATATTTGGTCTGCTGAGGACTTCCTGCCTTACGTTTTATGATATAGGTTAGTAAATGGTCGCAAAGGTCATCAGGGAGAGTGCCAGCTGTGTACAGTTGGGGTTGGTTATTAACTAGGATCCAGTCTAGAATACTTTCCCTGTTGGTTGGTTTGTCTATCCTAGTGAGAGAGGTTATGATCTGTTTAAATCTAGATGAGTTTATAGGGGTAAGGGGGATTTGGAGGAGCAGGGGTGCCAGTCGGTATTGAAGTCACCAAGAACTATGGTTTCTTGGGAATTGGAAGTGGATAATCAGTATAGGATATCCTCTAGGGTATTTAACATGTTGCCTGGTGGAATGTAAGCACAGACTATGTTCAAGCATTTGTTCTGGTTAATCTGTAGTTTGGTTATGAGGAGTTCTGCATTATTGAATTGGGGTGGTTGAATGGTGTCTGTATTAACAGTTAGAGTATTTTTGTGAAGGACTGCTATCCCACCTCCTTTCCTTGTAGTATGGTCTAACCGGTGAATATTATATCCTGGAGGTAGTATCTCACTGTCAGTAGTACTAGGTTAGTACATTCTAACCGCTGAATATTATATCCTGGAGGTAGTATCTCATTATCAGTAGTACTAGGTTAGTACGGTCTAACCGGTGAATATTATATCCTGGAGGTAGTATCTCATTATCAGTAGTACTAGGTTAGTACTGTCTAACCAGTGAATATTATATCCTGGAGGTAGTATCTCATTATCAGTAGTACTAGGTTAGTATGATCTAACCAGTGAATATTATATCCTGGAGGTAGTATCTCATTATCAGTAGTACTAGGTTAGTACGGTCTAACCTGTGAATATTATATCCTGGAGGTAGCATCTCGTTATCAGTAGTACTAGGTTAGTACGGTCTAACCGGTGAATATTATATCCTGGAGGTCATATCTCATTATCAGTAGTACTAGGTTAGTACGGTCTAACTGGTGAATATTATATCCTGGAGGTAGTATCTCATTATCAGTAGTACTAGGTTAGTACGGCCTAACCGGTGAACATTATAGCCTGGAGGTAGTATCTCATTATCAGTAGTGCTAGGTTAGTACGGTCTAACCAGTGAATATTATATCCTGGAGGTAGTATCTCATTATCAGTAGTACTAGGTTAGTACGGTCTAACCGGTGAATATTATATCCTGGAGGTTATATCTCATTATCAGTAGTACTAGGTTAGTATGGTCTAACCAGTGAATATTATATCCTGGAGGTAGTATCTCATTATCAGTAGTACTAGGTTAGTACGGTCTAACCGGTGAATATTATATCCTGTAGGTAGTATCTCATTATCAGTAGTACTAGGTTAGTACGGTCTAACTGGTGAATATTATATCCTGGAGGTAGTATCTCATTATCAGTAGTACTAGGTTAGTACGGTCTAACTGGTGAATATTATATCCTGGAGGTAGTATCTCATTATCAGTAGTACTAGGTTAGTATGATCTAACCAGTGAATATTATATCCTGGAGGTAGTATCTCATTATCAGTAGTACTAGGTTAGTACAGTCTAACCAGTGAATAGTATATCCTGGAGGTAGTATCTCATTATCAGTAGTACTAGGTTAGTATGGTCTAACCGGTGAATATTATATCCTGGAGGTAGTATCTCATTATCAGTAGTACTAGCTTAGTACGGTATAACCGGTGAATATTATATCCTGGAGGTAGTATCTCATTATCAGTAGTACTAGGTTAGTATGTTCTAACCAGTGAATATTATATCCTGGAGGTAGTATCTCATTATCAGTAGTACTAGGTTAGTACGGTATAACCGGTGAATATTATATCCTGGAGGTAGAATCTCATTATCAGTAGTACTAGGTTAGTACGGTCTAACCGGTGAATATTATATCATAGGTTCATAGGTTCATAGGTTGGTACTAGGCTATCAGCCCTAGGGTGAAATTTACTCCCTATACTTTCCTGACCTGCAGAGGACTATGATCCTGGGTGAATTTTCTCATCC